>NC_141146.1:59582271-59777271 GCF_053477565.2 Lygodium microphyllum
TTGATCCCTATTATACTCGGCTATGCCCTGCAATGCCTTGCAGGCTAGCCTTCTCTCCTCCTCCAAGTCTGCAATGATTGCATCTGCCATTCTGCCATGGTGCTCGTACTGGGCATGCGCATCGTAACTGCTCACCATCTGCTGTATAGCATCTGGGTATGCACTCACGTCGAGCTCCTCGATAAACCGATGGTCCGAGCCTTCCTCCGTCATGGTCGAAGCCTTGCGCCTCGCTGCGCTGTCAACCAGGTCACTAGTCATGATAGGCCCGTGTTGTTGGCGCTCCTCGCTTGGTTCTTCTTCTACGTTCTGTGTGTTCGTCTACGTCCTCGGTCTTTCTATTGGTGGGTTCCTTGAGCGATTTATCTGAGTGAGTTCTCTTAACCACTGAATACAATTCTTATTTTATCGCCGCTCGATGAGTGTGTCGTTCCTTATGCACTTGTGCCCAATCAGGCTTTCAGTTTCCTTAAGTGTACTTCAAGTGCAGAATTCAAGGTGAGTGCAGCAGGCAATTCCTCAGCGCCCCACTCACTCTCGCTTGCTTTTGGCCTGATAGGCTCGTGGGTCCATTTTCCGGCCGTTTAGTCAAGGTTTAGGGTTCCTTGGTTGTTTCCTTGTTCACTTCTGATCGATCGGGTCTTTGTGGTTCAGCGGCTTGCATTCTAGTCTATGGACCCCTCAACTGTCTATTGCCCACCGCTAAGCGGCTGTGTACTACGATTTCTCTTATCCTGGGTGCCAGAATCAAGTTCTGAACACCCGAAGGGTTTCGACAAGTTGTGCTAATGCGCGTTTGTCGGTCGGGTCAGATTTCTAACAACTTTGGCAAAAGGCTGCATTTGAACCAAGTGGTCCGAATTGCAGGGTTCGAGTGGATCACTCAGACGGGCCGAATGACATGGGGTCAAGGGCCAAATCTCCAAATCTGGCTCGGACGAGTTTTGCTCGGACGGGCCGAATGACGGGGTTGGCAAATTCAGACAGGCTAATTCAGACGGGTCGCTCGGACGGGCCTAATGGCACCAGGCCGAATGTGCCACGTCATCAAAAGGTTATGGCTCGCACGATCCGAGGAAAGTCTCTTGGACAGGTTGACTCGGACGGGCCGAATGCCGACTAGGGTTCTGGCCGAGCGGCCGAATGGCAAGGGGCCGAAGGCCGATTCTAGGCCTCGGCCCAAAAGCAGTAGCTCGGACGGGCTGAATGCGGCGCGACAGAAACCGCGCGATGCCGATCTTGCCCGGTTCTTGCAATTTACTCAACTATTACAAGCACAAACCTCCAAATGCCGTCTAGGGGGTTTGAGGGATGGATTGATGTACCTGAACGGGTCGGTGAGTGCGTCGGTGCTGCGATCGAATCACACGGCCTGGGGGCTTCCTAGCTCTCTCTCTCTCTTTCTCTCACACTGAAATGGCACAAATGAGTTCTCTTTTGGCCTCCCGGTTCTTATATGCCCTCCCAGCTATGGCGTTGACACCCCCGATCCCTCTCTTGTCGATCTTAGTCCTCACTAGCGAGCATTTTGCGCATTTGCATGACTTCTTCCCTGTTTTTACCCTGCTTTGAAACAGTGAACCCTACCCCTTTTCTTTCGATCTCCTAGCTCTAACCTATGCTAAATGCAACAAAATTCGAAGACAAAAAACTGGAATAGATTCTCCATGCTTTCCAATCATCAACAACCAAAATATCCAAAATACTTACTTGTTCCGAAGATTAAAAGCACCCAACTTCCCACCTATCTCAAGCTCCGTTTCGGGGATGAATACCCTACTTCGATGCTCGATGTAAGGCGCGCAAGTGCTCAAGCTTGAATCCGTGGTCCCGGCAACGGAATCAAAATGTGGGAGCTTTCACTCAACCACCAACACCCACAGACCGCTTATTGTTTCAAGCGTTCCAAGCGAGCATGAATGGCTATCTCTCACCTAGCCGACGCACCGTCGATCCTACAAGTGTAGTGAGCTTACCTTGATGCTTGATCGAGTACCCTCCTCTCTCTCTCCCTCCGGTAGCTCCACAATCCTAGATGCTAGAACTAGCATCCTCAAGCCTCCTCCATCTCCAAGCTCCATCCTCCATAGCCGCGTGCGCAAGAAAAGAGAAGGGAAGAGAAGAGAAGAACAGGAGAGGAGATGGTGAAGAGCTTCACCCTCTAGATCCCTCACCCTCATACACACTCACTCCCCCACACTCTCACACTCCCTCTCTCAAGAGCACACAAGCAAGAGGGAGAGAAGAAGAGAAGAAGAAGAGGACTCCTTTTGCCACACACCAAAGAATGAGCTTCACATTCATTTTTCAACTTTATATACAAAACCCTAAACCTTTTCCGGGCGGTCATCCCCTTTTCCTCTTTTACATGGCCGGCCGAAGCCTAGGCCCTCTTTCCCATTTCCCACCATCCTAGCTTACCCTCTTCCTTCTAATGCATACACTTTGCACAGGAGCGAGCCTGGCACTCTTTTACACAGGTTTGGGGGCACTCCCCTATTTTAATGGTGCGCCTTTCCTCTTTTATTGCCGTGGCCCCATACCGAAGCCTTTTGAGGGTCGTGTCCGAATATTTGAATTTTTCAGGGATTGGTTGCCAGTCAAGGCGCCTTTTTTCTCTTGCGCCTTTTTTGCTCTTTTTTCCTTCTCCTAGTTTCCGCTTTTCTGTGATGCGATAACGTGGTCGGAAACACGGTAACAACTTTTATTCCTGATAAATAAACCTCAATTGACAAGTAGATTGGCAAGATGGATGTTACTATTACAGGAGTTTCACTTCAAGGTTATCCATACACTAGGGAAAGAACATGCTATAGCTGATTATTTAAGTAGATTACAAAATGATGAGGCTGAAGTAGGTGTTCCTAATCAACTTCCTGATGCTAAACTCTTTAAGGTTCAGGTAATAGACCCTAATTCATATTATGACCAGTTGTTGCATTTCTTGACAATATAAGGGATTATGCCAGCACACCTTATAGCAAATCAAAGAAGAATATTGGCACTGAAGAGTAGAGCATTTCAGGTTATTATAAAACACTATACCAAAGGGGAGTAGACAATGCCTTAAGAAGGTGTGTTCTTGAATCTAAGCAACCATTAGTTCTTCATGAATCTCATTTCGGATTGTCCAGTGGTCATTTCTCAAGGGAAATTGCAGGCAAGAAAATATTGCAGGCATGTCTATGGTGGCCTACTATGTTGATGGATGCTCATCAGTATGCTAAAGAGTGTTTGCAGTGTTTAAAGGAGGGTCAACCTCTTGATAGGGACATGATGCAAGATCATCCTGTACTACCACTTGAGCCATTTCAGAAGTGGGGGATTGATTTTGTTGAGCCTATTAAGTCAACGACAAAGAGGACAGGAAATCGGTATATCTTGGTTTGCACTAACAATGCTACAAAGTGGGTGAAAGCTCAAGCCTTGAAGGATAATAAAGCATCTAGTGTAGCCAAATTTCTATATTCTAATATTATGACTAGGTTTGGATGCCCTATTGAGTCGGTTAGTGATAGAGGTAAACTTTTTTTAAATCAGGTTATCTAGGAATTGACTTTTAGGCACATGATTTTGCATAAGAAGTCTACCCCTTATCATCCTCAAGCTAATGGTCAAGCTGAAAGTTCAAACAAGATTTTACTCCGCATTTTGAATAAAATTTTTGAGGATAATAGGGATGATTGGGATGCTAAACTTGATTTAGCATTGTGTGCTTTTAGGACAGCCAACATACAAAGTTACAACCGGGTTGACACCCTTTAGACTTGTTTATGGATTAGAAGCTGTGGTCCCCATGGAATTTGTGGTACCCATTTTGAGAATTGTTGTTGTACATAAATTGGACCCTCAAGAGTCAATGCAGCATAAAATGGAACAAGTCACGAAGTTAGAGGAGGACAGGGTACTGGGTGGCTGCCTATATTTCAAGAGTCACACAACAATGGAGATAGGCTTGGGTCAATAGACATGTTAAAAAGAAACATTTTCAATAAAGAGATTGGGTTGTAGTTTATAATTCCTGACTTGCAAATTAAAATTTTGGTATGCAGGTCCATTTGTGATATTGGTCAAGGCACATTCTTATTAAAAGATTTGCAGGGCAATGTGTTGAAGCCTGTAGTGAATTGATTTAGGCTTAAGAGGCTTGTACAACCATATTATTCAGTTGTTAATTTAATCATTCCAACTAGGACAAGAGAATCAGTTAGTGACAATTATAGGTGCGAATTGTCACACTCATATGAGTATAAAGTGGCATATGGCACGAAAGGGCATGGACTAAGAGAAAACTTGGACCGGAGCATTCGCATGGAGAAGGACATTCATTTTTTTCAAACTTCAACCCTTTCTCCATTCTCTGCTTCTCCTCGACCTGCAACTATTGCTCCTATGATGCATACATGGCATTCTTTAGCTTGCAAGCTCTCCTTGCTAAAGCGTGGTCGGTTGGAAGAAGATGACGATGAGCTATAGAAGGTCTTGAATGATGACAAGTTGGTGCATCAAGGGGAGGATGAGGCTATACCTACGAATGCTACCTACCTCTCAAGTCCAAGTGCTACTTGTACACCTTTTGTGGATTCAATCTTGTATCTTAATGTTGATGTAGAAGTACATCACTTATGGTTGGAAAAAATAGGGTTGTATAAGTATGCCCGATTACCATGGGATCAATGGGCTTCAAATGTCCATGCTTCGATACAAATGGATGTGTTAAGGCAATCGAATGGTAAGATTTCTGGTCCGATTGAGTTGACCACCGCAATTGTGACCCAAGTTTTTTCTCTCCCCATGAATAATAACCCAACATCATATCGGTGCACTGAAGATCAAATGCAGCATGCTTTTGGAGACCCTATTGGACCAAGGAATGTATATGTGCTGAAGCACATTGATGGGGTTCAAAAATTGTAGCTGCGATGGTTTATGAAGTGATTTATGATGTTTATTGAGACTGATAGCATTGCCAGGGAGACTTATGGAATGTTTTATTATGTTGAGCATTTGGGGATGCTGAATTGGGCTGGCCTTATGTAGGATAGGTTAATGGCTGAGATTAAGATCTCAAAATCTAAGAAGGTTTTTTAAAAATCTAGGACGGCCTACTTTTTGGCAAGCTTGTTTGAATATGCTTGGGTTTTGTATCCCAAACTAACTGTTGAGTATTTGCTTAAGTTGGATATCCATTCTTTGTCAAAGAATGCAATGGAAACAGAGGTCAAAGCTGCTACTTCTCATGATGCTAAAGATGTCACCAACATTCATAATTTGTTTTATGGTGATTTGGATAAGCAAACCATTTATCAGGATTTGGTGCATGTGGGGTATGATGAAGCATATGCTAAATAGATTACTTCGGAATTTGTCAAAGGGGATAGTAAGGATGCAAGTATTGAGGATACACTCAATGTGGGTAAACAAGATAATGTTGATGCTTCTAAATTGGCATGTAACATTTATGCAAAGAAAAAGTCCAAGATTGGAAAAATATGGCTTAAGAGTATGTTTATGCTTGAGGAAAAGTATCACATTGTTTCTCATGATTCTCAAAATCATCCTAATGATACACTTGGTGATCAGCATGTGGCTAAATTTGCAACAGATGCACCATCTGTTTTGGTACCTTCTCGGATGCATGATGTTAGTATTGGCAGTCTTTCTGATGCAATGGGGGTTTTGCAAAAACTAATGGCTTATTTTTAGGAATATGATAAGCAAACTGTTTGGAATGCAGTTTGGATTAGTGGGTTGCAAGTTCAGTTGTCTGCTTAGCAGAAGACATCTAAGGCTTTGACTCAGAAATTGCAAGAAAAACAGGCTGAGTGTGAAACCATGGAATCTCAACTTGGGGCAAAAATTGCAAAGTTGCAGTAGTTGTTGGATAGGAATAAAATGTCTATTGCCTTGTTTGAGAAGTGGACTAATGAGCTTAGGACCAAATGTTTAAATGAAATGCTGATATTTATGGGAAAGCCTATTGGACTTCAAGTTGATTATCAATTGTTGCTAGAAAGATTTCAACCAGTTCATGAGGTTGAAAAGTAGATCTTGTGGAATGTGAAGGTTGTGGTCGATGGTTCTGTGATTTTAAAATATGAGTTTGAAGATATTAGGAATGCTTTAGTCACAATGATGTGAAAAATGCATGGCAGATGCTTGCAAATAAGTTTGATGGTATGGTTTCCAGGCCGTATCATATGCTTTAGGATGTTTTTGTTTTAACAAAATATGATGATGTGGTGCAGGAGAGAGATGCCTTAAAATTGAAAGTGAAAGAATTAGAGACTAAGTGTATGGATTTGAATGTCAAGATGGAGCTTGGTTTTCTTCAGTTTTCTTCTTATTGAAGTCATGAACAATGATTCTAATCACTAATTGAGCAAGATTCAAGTTCAGTGCAAATCTAAAAGCTCAAAACTCATAGCCTCTTGCCTCGAAGGTGACTCTCAAGCCAACATTCAATTGGACTCCACAATAAGCACTTTACTAAGCTTGGATACTAGTGTTTTCAAACACTACTAATCAAACTACTAATCATTGCTTGCTAGTTACTCTTAGAAATTTGAAGGATTTTAGGCCCTAAGCATATTCATTAAGTGCTTAACTATCATAATCTTACTTAATCATTGTAAGGCTATGTGTCAAATATAAACACATAGACCATTTCTATCTCTTCATCTAATCTTATTTGTATGATTACACATTAGTTAATTTTAGCCTGCTATTTGCTTGGTTTAAAAAATCATTTCATTTGCTTCTACTCTTATTGCCTACCTTGTAAAGGATTAAACACTATCATTGCCTTGTACAATCAATAAGACCTTCCTATCATGCCATATGTTGATGTAAAGCCTCAAACCCACCAGTTTGATGGAAGGGACTTTCACCCATGGCATGTATTAGTGAAATTTAAAATGATGGAGAGAGGTTATTAGCCCTTCATCAAAGGTACCAAGGCCATTGATCCATCAAACCCTATAGATGTAGAAGATGATGGAAGAGCCCAAGCCATAATAATGTTGCACCTAGATGAATCCTTAGTTCACCACATTGATCAATTTGCAACAGCAAAGAAGAAGTGGGATGAGCTCGATAAATTGTATGGTGCAAGAGGAAAGAACTCCAAAATCTTCCTCAAAATAGAGTTTTTCAACTTGGAATACAAGCAGGGAGAAGACTTGGGAAAGTTCGTTTCCCACACGAAGGGACTGATGGCCCAATTAGCTTTTGTCCAAGCTCCAATTGTTTGCCATACTTTTGAAAGCTATAAGAAAACTCTTTTCAACTCTTGTAACTACCCTAACAAATATATCAAATCCTACACTTCAAGCTGTTACAGAATCTTGTTTGGATGAGGAGAAAAGAAATCAAAAGGAAGGCAGCAGCAACTCAGCATCTACCTCAACAACCCGTGATCAACTCTTAGTCCATACTATTTCTACTAAATGTTTGTTTGGCAACAAAAAGGGACATACTATAAGCAACTATTGGGAAAAATATCCTAACAAGATGAAGTGCAACAAATGTAAGCAAACAAGACATATCACCAGTAAATGTCCTATCTCCCTTGAATAACCAAAGAATTGGAGGCCAACTATGTCTCCAAAGCACCTAATGACTGACTTTTTTAGTATCTATTGCATCATCTTTTAATAAACATCACCGTATCCTACTTTATAAATCCATCCCATTAATTTATTTATATTTTTTCCGTGGGGGGACCATTTACATGCTATGTAATCCAATGCCACCTTGGCATTGGGGGGTATTAGAAGTACAACATGTGAACCATATGTAAGCAAGGGTGCATGAGGGAAGGTGAGGTATGAATGGATTGAAGGGCAAGGGGGGAAACCCTAACCCTAGCCTACAATGAGGCTATATAAACATCCTAAAGGTCACTCTTAAGCAGATGAGAGAGTGTACCTAAGTTGTATTGATATTTCAACATGGGATGCATCCCTAATTATGATGCATTTAATTGCTAGTTTTTGGCAACCTTTCAAGCGCACAACTCTTTGCTTTACTGCATATTTGTTGGTAAAGGCCAAAATTTTGATGCATTCAATCATTGATTTTTGGCAATATTTCAAGCACACTACTCTCTACTTTACTACAAATTCATTGGTAAAGGATTCTATCAGGTTTACTCACCCACACCAGATCCCAACAAGAGACAGATTGGGTTCTCTCATGTTCCATGGGTTTTAAGGGTAATCTTTTGTACTATCTCCCTTGGAAAGTTTTTTAGTAGAGAACATTCTACTTATAGAGTGCCATGTGTGGGTCTCCTTCCCCAACCTCCATGCTATTTTTGAAGCCAACGTTCAAATCATTGTTGTTGCTTTACCCCTAATTGCAACTCATTGTGGTTTGTGCTCTTCAATTATATGCAGTGATGACCATGCTAGAATGTAATTGCTATTAAGGTTTCGTTTGACAATGAGGAACTCAAAAATTTTCCAACCCCAAACTCATCTGGGAATTAAGGGTAAAATTGAAATGAGAAAGACCTCCTCTATAGTAACTAGAACACAATAAAAGATCCATTAGATAAGTTGCATGGGAAAAGGTGCATACTTCAATATGAGAGGTACTATTGGTGATCACAAAAGCTTAACTTTGGATTTGCGGATGTAATGCTTCTTTTATGTAGGTGTACTATGTGGCACAACAAACATGGTGATGCCATGCCGAATGGAGCTTGACTTGACCAAGTCTATGCACGCAATATCTATTTCCTTAAAGAGAAAAAGTTTATTTCTATTGTGGGTAAAATCTGCATGTATACATTTTCCCCTGATATTGATCTTGCAGTAAACTAGAGTAGATGCATTAAAGCTTTCATAAGATTCTCCAAAAGGTATGGAGGATAAAGCTATGATGGGGAGAAAATCTATCGATCCAATGATGTTGTGCCAAGGTTATATTCTTGATTCTCTTCTTTCCAGTCCTAGGGTGGTGTTCCCCTATGTATCTTGTAGAACATTGAAATTTACCATAAGTACAAAGAGACTGATAGAGCTGTAGTAACTATTAAGATTCAATTGAAAGGTTGGGGCATAGTCTATGGTGAAGCTTTGAATAAAATAGCATTTCAACTCTTGAATGATAAATAAAAGAAGGATTCTATTGTGGCAATTGAGGATGATAATGGTAGAGATGAGGAAGAGTAGCATGCATAGATTAGTCGAATTTTACTTTACAATCTAGAAGTAGTGTGATGAAGACATATCTCGGCTCATCAACTCAATTTAAATTCTAGGTTCCCTCCCACTAGAAGAAAACTAGGGTGTAATCAAGCTAGTGCCCAAGAAGGAACTCAATAGAAGACTAAGTCACTATCAGCCCTTCACAATGCTCAACCTCCCCTACAAGCTCGGGGCTAAAGCCACAGGCTTCAAGATTAAGTTTGTAATACCCAAGATTTTGCATAATAGACAATATGGATTTATCCATACAAGAAGAAGGATGCCATTCTTGATATTTTATTTGGTATTGACTCTGTAATGAAACTGGGAAAATAAATATTTTTTCTCATCAATTTGGACCTAGATAATGTTATGTTAGGATATAAATTTTATCCTTTGGGTCATACACTTGTGTGGCATTGGTAAGGTTTTCTATAGAATGGTCCAAGCATGTTTCTCTAATGCTTCAGCTTTAATCCACATCAATGGGTACTAGACTCATCTTTTTAAGCTTAAGCGATCTATCTACCATGGTTGTCCTTTGGCACCACTTTTTTTTGCATTGGTAACATAGCCTCTAATGAATCGTATTGGCTACAAGGTTTGATGTGGTCTTATCAAAGGGTTCCCTCTGCTAGATGGATAGTTCTTCACCTTGCAAATGTTTGCATTTGACAATTTGAATATTGCTATCATTGATGATAATTTAGTCTTTGAGGTATTAAACACTTATGAATATTTTGCTACTATTGTAGCCTTTACATTAGTAAAAAAAAAAACTGCATTGTTGATGCTAGATTGGAATCCTATAATGCCAAAAACATAAAGAAAGGATATATTTTAAGGTATTTATGGGGATGACAATGTCATTGTGCTTAAATTGGTAGGTAGCAAAAATTTAAGGAAAAATAAGAAGAAGGAATCAATTTAAGTTAGACCTAGCAAGTAGCATTACTATAATGAAATCTATAATAACACCTATCATGATATTCTATTACTATTCTTCCCTTTGCCAAGAGATGTTGGAACAAGATGAGGTCCCTTATTACATCACTCAACTAGTACTTTGATGGTTAGAGAGTATGGTCAACCATCTTGCGGAAAGAGCTCACAAGTGGTGAAGGTATTGGCTTAGAGTGTTTGAGAGAAAGAGCCACCAAGCTTTCCTTTTATTTAGAAAAAATACTTGATAACGATAAACTTTAGTCAATCTTAATGAGATATTGGTTAATGAAGGAGAATGTAAGTGTAATGGCCTATTAGGATATTTTACTTGACAAGGAGGTGAAGTGAATATAAAATAGTTGCAAGTCGCTCAATGCATGTATGACATGTCTACAACTACCAATGTTGATTCAAAATAAGGTGGTAAGATAGTGATGCTTGAAGAAAACTTGGAATTTGGCAAGTGCAAGTGCAAGAGGGGAAACAATTGAAAATTGGAGAGAGAGAGAGAGAGAGAGAGAGAGAGAGAGAGAGGGAGAGAAAGAGAGATGTGTATCAAGAATCTCAACAATAAACATTTCTATAAATTAACAAATTTAGATTGAATCCAAACACATAACCAAGGTTGCTACAAGTAACCACAACCATCCACATTGGCTTTATATGAAAACAAGGTGATCAAGCCATGGAAGTGTAGGTATAAAAAGGTTATATAGTTGTTATCCATATCGATGCATTCAATTTGGGGTGTTAAAAGAATGTAAACCTCTTGTTTCTTGGGACGAGTTTGACTACAAGCCTCCATGCCATGATAAGTAGAGTACTTTCTTGTAGCACAATTGAAGTTAGTTGGACTAGGAAGAAAGAATTGGACCTATGATCTATGCTTAACATCATGAGATTGCCTAATTTTGAATGGATAGAATAGATTGGGGAGGCTTGTAGTAGCTTAACTTATGCTTAAGTTAACAATAACTTTGTAGACACATCATAGTGCTTTTGTTACCGAGACTCCTCATTGCAAGGTGAAAATTGATACAAGATAACTTAATAATACTTCATTATGCTTTGTTATTGGGACTCCTCATTACAAGGCAGCAATTGTTAGAATACAACTAAAATAATACTTCTTCATAGTTTCATTATATCAAAAGCCTAGTATGCAAGTATCATGGGCATGATATGCATACTGCTTATATACTAAAACTTTTTTGTGGAAAAAGAGAGTCATACCTTAAGAAAATGAGCTATATACATATGTTCTCCTAGAATCTCACACTGTAAATCCATGCACCACAATATACATGGCTAAAAATTCAACTACTATAAGAAGGATAAAGATTGGATTTGGAAGTGAAACACTGACACTTGAGGACTATCATAGCAAATAACAGTAGGCAAGAAAGATGCTTCCTATAGTAGCAGTACATGTCTTACTATTCAAAGATACGCCTACATGGTAGTGTGGTAGAGTCAATTATTTTAATGATGATAGTTGATAATATGTACAAGGAAGAGAGTTTATAAAGATTGTTGAAAGTTATATATGCCAATGAGATTTCATGTGGCATTGATGTTCATAGCCCATCAAATGGATTATGTTGTTTCAACATATCAAACTATAGCAATCCACCACCATGAAGCACGATGTAATAGATAAACATGTCCATGTATGTGTATAGAGAGGGGGTATGCCAAGCGTAGGAATTTTATCTTTTTATTATCTGCATAAAGAACATAATAATACGCAATAATTTGAATAAATCAAGAGCATTATGAGAAAATCCCTAGATTCTATTAGTCCACTTTGCCTTCTTAGAAGCTTGAACTTCAAATAGAGTAAAATATATGTTAAACCAATGAGGAAAAGAAAACCCTTAGGAATAGCACGATTAGTCTACAAATAAGAACATTGCACAGAGAGAGAACGTTATCAATAGGCCAATGCATAAGTTTTTTAATGCTAGTTATCTCAAAGTTGAGAGTTCCATTTTGGTTGAGGTATCAAGTGCCATTTATTACATTAGAATTCCTAAATGCTAGGTCGCTTCATGGTAGCTATCACATGAAGTTGTCATCGTAAAGCAATCATGTGAGGCAATTTGCTACTACCTTTTCAACACATTCAAGTTTGGAATCTCTCTCTCTCTCTCTCTCTCTCTCTCTCTCTCTATATATATATATATATATATATATATATATATATATATATATATATATATATATATATATATATATATATATATATATATATATATATATCTCGTCCCAGGGATTTCAATATAGGGGTCAAAGGTTTAGACTTAATATCGAGGGGGGGAAAGGGGGGGGTGTATGTGTGCATACATTAGAGTTTTGTGCATGGGAATTAGGTTTCGAGGATGTGGTATATGGATTATTTCTAGATGGCAATTAGGTTTTGGAAGGGGATGCAAGATTGGGGTCATTGGGATGTCACATTAGTTAGAGATTTGGGCATGGAAATTAGGTTTTAAGGATGTGGTAGATGGATTAGGGTTAGGATCTCTCTCTCTCTCTCTCTCTCTCTCTCTCTCTCTCTCTCTCTCTCTCTCTCTCTCTCTCTCTCTCTCTCTCTCTCTCTCTCTCTCTCTCTCTCTCTCTCTCTCTTTGGGGGTAAAGGTGCCTATGCCTAATCGCTTGTGTATTCATTACACTGGCAGCACCCACACACCTATACGCTATAGATGGTGGGCACCCATCACTGTTAATTCATTCTTTATTCTTTCAGTGACATTTGAATAATAAGGGAAGGCCAGTCACACATTATGATAGTTGGAGTTCCCACATCTTGTGTCTCTTGCTCCTTCCACCATAGCTCTTGCATATGCTCGTGTGCTTCCACTCAGGGCTTCTCCCTTCAACTAGTATCAGAGCTTGTTTGTACAGCTTCAACTCAACCTACCTTCAACTTAGTTTTGAATACTTGTAGCTTGGGTTCTTCACTTACAGCTATAGCTTCTTGAAGTGGTATGTATCAATGCTTATCTTCTTCCACAATCATCAAGGCTTATTGAAGCTATAGCCTCCCCCTCTTCATTTAATTAGAGCTCCTGCTGTGAGTTATTGGCAGCCTTGACAAAGTCACTAATCATTACCTTATGCCCCATTGACCTCAGCATTGGCCCCCCATCATTTCTAGCAATAGCATGATCATTTACAAGTTGCAAATGTTTCAATAGCACCTCGCCTTTTTGTGATCAACAATCCATCTACCTCTTGTGGCATTCTTGGACACATAATCAATCATTTCATCACTCTCAACATTGCTATTATGGCTTTAGGCACAGTTTTGTAGCTTCTAACCTTTTTGTTCATTCTTGAATACGACAATATATCCATTGTACACATGTCCTGGTATGGGTCTTCTTCAGTGTTGCTTGGAGTCTATACATGCTTCTATTCATGCCTACTTTTGGTGCTGGCTCATTAGAGTATGCTTGGATGATCATTAGATGCTTGGAGGACATTATGATGATGTACTATGGCATTACTGAACTAATTTGAGCTGACATATTTTAGCATTAGCAAGGTGTTTCATTGCAATTTATACTTAGGATAGCCTCTCACTCATTCTACATTGCTTCTACGATGCTCTGGCACTTGGTTATAATGCCCAATTGCTAGCAAAATGTACCGGGATACTTTTAAGCTCAGATTGAGCTTGCATTAGCTCATTTTTTATTATTATATCACTATTGTTTTATTGTGAGCAGCAAGCTTTTATCAAGGACAATTTATGCCTAATGTTGTTTGATGCTTTACATGATACTCAATGGTTGTATTACTACTTTGATTGTTATATATACTTTCTGATATGGTATGACATGCTTTTGAGCTAAGATTCGCGCTTGGTTACATTGACCTTGGCTGTGGTTACAAGCTATTGGATGCTATAGTAAGAGCTCGAATAAGATATTGGGTCTCTTGCTTTGGATGCATGTCACATAGATCTTGATTGTTTGGATGAATGTCACATAGATCTTGATTGTTTAGATGCTATACACGTGATGTATTGAGCATTTTTTTGGCTCATTCGACATTCCTTTTTTGTTTTAGTGGGAGCTTTCACAACATTTTGGATGTTACATAGAGCTTTGGAAATTCATAGTTGAGCTTGAGCTTACTTTCATCGAGACCGTGGGACACTTACTTCATGTACATGCTCTCTTGATATATATTGGATGTAGTTATCCTATAGTGGGCTTATTTGATCACTTACTTTGGACCTAGCAGTTATATCTATCAATGTGTTGTCGATGATATTTATATGCTCTTAGGTTATGTATTGTTAGTGGGTTTTGCATTTGACAATTCTCTTCTTTAACCTCAATATCTACTATGTGCATGACGTCTATGCCTAGTGCATTATGGCTACTGACACATTGTAGTTGCAATATCTCTCTGTGTTAGTTGTTCGTGGTATTTTCTTTATTGGTTGCTCACATCGGTTGTTGGCATATTGTTGCACTTTATTATAGCAGCCTGTCATTTTAGTTTTATGCATTCTATCTAAGGGCGGTCACTTGGATTTTACCACTACTTGATTACAATTTGTGGATAGCTCACCATCTTGTTAGTTCCTCTTGCTTAGCCCTTGAGTTGGCTATGATTTTGGGGCTATTTACAGTCATTCACAGTAGCCTGTTTGTAATACTATTGTTTTTATTCATTGCATTATGGCTGGTGGATCAATTGACAATACTATATTTAGCATTGACCTGTTGGATGGCACAAATTACATTTATTAAAAGGCACAAATCAAGCATGCTCTATTGCAAAAATCACATATTAAGTCATTGAGACATAAGGGTGTAAATCCCAAATGCTTTGATGGAGAGCATTAGGCTAAACTAGATGAGTTATGTAAATCTACAATCATTTTGTCACTCTTTAAGTAGGTCTACTATAATATTTTCTCTAAAGGGCAGACTATGTGATAGTTATGGGATAAGATTCATAATGTCTATGATAAGCAAAGCCATGCCTCTCGGATGTATTGGCTAAAGCAACCCGTGGACCTTCATATGAAGGAGGGGACTTCCATGTCCACGTAGTTAAATGAGTTTCATTCTATTTTCAGCCACTTGTCTTTGCAAGGAATTGACTTTAAGGATAGCCTTCCTCCCTTGTTCTTACTAGTAACCTTGGTCGAGTCATGGAATGTGCACATTCTATACTGCTATGTGTGCAAATATGCCTGCATAATGGGCTAAAATTGCAGGATGTAGAGGGTGTGCTTTTGAATGAAGTGGTTAATAGAAAGAATGTAGATGCCTCCTATACCTCTCATGCTTTGACAATCAAAGGCCATAATAGTAGAAGCGGTAATGACCACCATGTGAGAGACTCTTAGCAATCTTGTTCTTAGTCACATGGATAGTCTCGCAATAAGTTCCGGGGCCATAAGTTTGCATTGACTTGTCACTATTGTGGGAAGCAAGGTCATATTTGGCATCAGTGTCATACAATGCATGATGACAAGTGCATGGAAAAGGGAAAGGGAAAAGTATAGAAAAAGAATGATGATTGCAACATTGTCCTTAGCAATTCCATTGTTACGATTGAAGAGATTAATGTCATGCAGACTTATTCAAATGATGATTACATACTTGCAACTTCTTTTCTTGAATGTCACAATTGATTGATACCTTGTCCATCTATGCTCAGTGTTGGCTGCTTGATTCAGGGGCCTCATTTCATATTACCCCTCATCGAGAGTGATTCCACTCTTATCGCAGCATGACATGATCTATTAAATTGGATAATGGCTTGGAATTACGTATTATTGGTATCGTAGATGACCAATTTGTAGTTTGCTTTAAGTAGTATGCTTACTTTGCATGATGCATGCCATGTTTCAACTTTGACTAAAAGCCTACTTTCGACTAGATAGTTGGATGATGCCAGTTATATTATATATTTTGGTGATTCCTTGTGGAAATTTACCCTTGGGAATCTTGTCTTGGCATGAGGTGCCAAGTTTGGCACTCTTTATCTCATACTTGTATCTAGTTCTATCGACCATGTTTTGGTAGTGGCTATGATACCACATATATCATTTTGGCATCATTGCCTTGGGTATATGTCATTAAAGGGAATGAAAATGCTTACCCATTTATAGTATATTCTGTCCCTTGACTATAAGTATTTTGATTCTTGTCATCATTGTCTTTATGTGGCAAACAGACCGTAGTTTGCATTAGAAGCTTGGCATTATGTGCATTGGTGAGCCTCTAGCTATTATTCATTCAAATGTTTATGGACCTATGCCCTGCAAGTCCTTAGGTGGCTTGAAGTATTTTGCTACTTTCATTGATGATTACTTGCATACGGTCAGGGCATACCCCATAAAGAAAAAGTTGGAAGTATTGGCTACATTTTAGTATTGGCTTGCTTTTGTTGAGAAATAATTTGGGTATTATGCCTATAATCTAACAATGGGGGTGAGTATGTATCTAAAGCCCACCCACTCCATAATAATATGGTTGAACACATGAATAGGCTAATTCAGGAGCCAGTTCATAGTATCCTTAGCCAGGCATGCTTACTATAGTACTTTTGGGCTGAGGTAGTTAGTAATATTATACATTTGATTAACTGATCCCCATGCATTATTCTTGACTATTAGGTTGCAGGGGAGACATAGTTTGGAAAACCTCTATCATATGCTCATTTGCATGTCTTTGGTTGTGAGGCTTTTTGCCATGTTTCCAATGACAAATGTAATAAGCTAGATTCTAAGTTTGTGAAATGCATCTTCTAATTATGGGGATACATGTGACGTGGGCTATCGCTCATGGGATCTAGAAGTTTGGAAGGTTATTTGTAGCCATGATATTATTTTCCATGAGGAGAAAATGCATAAGTAGCCTAAGCAAAATCATTGAGATACGCAATGTGATATTTCAAGAGGAGCCTCTTATTACTGTGCAACCAACTAGATAGCCTGTCAGTAGCTAATCCTCCAGTGGCCCAGGACCATGACATTAGATAAGATGTACATGATCCTCTATTGGCCTAGGACCACGACATTAGATAGGATGTACATATCCCACAACTTGTTTTGCAACGATCTACTAGAGATACAATCAGTTTGCATCCTCTATGGGCTATATTATGGTGATAGATGTTGGTGAGCGTCTTACCTATGATGAGGCCATACACAAAAGTGATAGTTACTCTTGGGAGAGGGCCATGTAGTTAGAGTATAACTCACTGTAGAAAAATCATATATAGGATTTGGTTCCTTTGTCTAGTGGAAATCGTGCTTTGCCATGCAAGTGGGTGTACAAGTTGAAAAGTACCCCTCGACGCCTTAAGCTCGAGCACCTATGAGGCCAAATTGGTTATGGAGAGTTTTAAGAAGGAACATGGTGTTGACTTCGATGAAGTCTTCTCTCCTATCATCAAGATAACTACCCTATGCCTAGTATTAGATTTGGTTGTGTAGCTAGATTTGGACCTCTATTAGATGGATGTCGAGACTACTTTCTTACATGGGGACTTGCATGATGAGATTTATATGCAATAGCCTAAGTGCTTTGAAGCAAAAGGCAAGGGACACCTAGTGTGCAAGTTGAGAAAGAGCCTTTACAGCCTTAAGCAAGCACATAGGAAATGGTACCACAAGTTTGATGCCTTCATGCATTCACAAGGGTATACCTGTGGTGATATGGATCCATGTTTATACACAAACAAGACTCTGGATGTGCAACCCATTCACAAGGGTATACATGTGGTGATATGGATCCATGTTTATACACAAACAAGACTCATGATGTGCAACCTTATAATTTTGATACTTTATGTCAATGATATATTGATTGTTGGTAGTGCTCATGATGAGTTGGATGCCTTGAAAAGTTAGATCAAGAAAAGCTTTAAGATGAAGAACATGGGATAGGCCTCATATATTCTTAGGATGTGCTTCACGTGTGATCGCCCTAATTTAAGATGAAGAACATGGGATAGGCCTCATATATTCTTAGGATGTGCTTCACGTGTGATCGCCCTAAGAAGCTCCTTTACTTGTCACACAAGAAGTGCATCGAGAATGTCCTTGGGTGGTTTTATATGCAGGATATTAAGCATATCATCTATCTTATCCCTTTTCATGTGAAGGTTAGCTAGGCTGATTGTCCACGGTTTGATGAGCAAAAGGCCGAGATGGCCAAGATCCCTTATGCATCCGTTGTGGATAGTTCAATGTATGCCATGATAGCCACTCGTCTTCGGACATAGCATTTGTAGTGGGAGTTGTGGCGTGCTATATGCCTACACCTGGCAAGCAGCATTGGGATGTTGTGAAGGGTATTATGAGATACCTTAAGGGCACTGTAGATATGTACATATATTATGGTGGCCAAGATATAAAAGTTATGGGATACATTGGTTCTGATTATGTAGGACATACAGACAGTAGAAAATCCACCTCTGGCTATGTCTTCACTTTGTTGGAGGCGTTGTTTCTTGGATGTCCAGGGTGCAAAATGCACAGCCCTATCCACTACAAAGATAAAGTATGCTGCAATCACCGAGGCTTATAGAGAGGCTCTCTAGTTAGGCCATCTCATCTTGCAAATCCTGGTATTATTGATGTGGTTCCTACACTACATTCAAATTCTCTAAGTGCTATTCAATTAGCCAAAAATCTTATCTTCCATGTGAAGACAAATGAGGTGAGTTACCACTTTATCCATGAGAGGTTGTTGAGAATAAGTCCATTGAGCTTGTCAAGATCTCAATAGACCAAAATCCTGTAGATTTTCTCATTAAAAGTCTCTCAGTGGAACATTTTGCCTTCCTTAGGAAGCTAATGGGCATTGGATGAGATTAAATCTTTCCTCATCCAGTTGTACTTTATGTATATAGTGTATTTTTCTTTTTATCTTTCACTCTTCACTTGAGACACATTTATCTTTAAGTGAGAGGTTACTCGGGGGAGAGGCGCTAGTGCCTAACTGCCAATGTATTCATTACATTGACAATAGCTACACACTGTTGGTGGTGGGCACCCATCATTGTCACTTCATTTTTTATTTTCTTAGTGACATTTGAATAAGGGAAGGCCAACCACACATTGTGACTGTTGGAGTTTCCACATCATGTGTCTCTTACTCTTGCTCTCTTGCTCCTTTCACCATAGCTCTTGCTTCTTCTCACGTGCTTCCCCTTAGGGCTTCTCCCTTCATTACACACGCACACACACACACAAGGATGACCTAGGAATGTCAATGTAGGGGCCAAGGGTTAAGACTATTAAGGGGTATAGTTCATCCCCTCTCAAA
Organism: Lygodium microphyllum; assembly: GCF_053477565.2. NCBI lineage: Eukaryota > Viridiplantae > Streptophyta > Polypodiopsida > Schizaeales > Lygodiaceae > Lygodium > Lygodium microphyllum. The sequence goes on from NC_141146.1 coordinate 59,601,719, forward strand.
ACTTAATGTCAATGTAGGAGCCATAGGTTAAGATTTAATGTGGAGAGAGAGAGAGAGAGAGAGAGAGAGAGAGAGAGAGAGAGAGAGAGAGAGAGAGAGAGAGAGAGATCATTGGGGCAACCTCCTCCTTCTCTTCTTCCATCATTGGGTCACTGATTTATGCATCTCTATCCACTAACTATCCCCACTAGATACATTGCCTAGCAATTGTACTTTGAACCAATACAGGGGGTCCCACTATTGCTAGCCCATGTGGAGAGAGAGAGAGAGAGAGTTGTAGGCTCAAGAGGTCCTATGAAGGTTCATGACCTCCTAAAGCCATCAACAAAATAACATAGAATAGAAATAGATGGATATTGAAAATCACTTACAAGATATTAGGGCAACTTTTTCCAAATTCAACTTACATATGGGAAGATGACAAATTATTGCTTTCATTTTTCTTTAATGTTGTCAAAATAGATTATATTACCAAAGGTAAGACTTTATATTGTCAAAGTTTTTAATCTCTCATTAAAAACTTTGAGGTTTAAGAATTTATTGCCACAAAGGAAAATTCAACTAGACAAACAATATATAAAGTTTAAATTTGTTATTTTGCAGTAACCTTAAAATATTTCCACCAATTTTATGAACAAATGAAAAATGCCACTCAAGATCCCAATGGAGAAATTCCTCATAGCATGCAAAATGTCATTTTTGATAAACTAGATACTTCTCGTGATGTATGCATACTCCATATGTATTAGGCTCTTCATTTAGTTTTCCAAAGTCACCAAAAGGGATTTGCCTCTAGGAAACCATTTGACTGAAAGTCTAGTTGATTCATAATCTTCATTGTTGCCTTCAGTATCATAGTGACTTGTTTGTAGTCCCATTAAGTGGGGGACATCACCATCACAAACTGTTTATTTGATGTCCCAAGGTGAGAAACTAAGGCCAAAGGAACCATCTCTTCATTTCATATTTTTCAGTTTATGCGGAATTTTCTTTTTCCAGGTGATTCCATAATTGCATGGTGTTGATCAGAGTGGCTTTTCTCATTTTGCAAGGCCTAACAGGGTGTGGTAGATTGATCAACAATTCAGTCAGATAGCCAACTAGTTTACATGAGTATGCTCAATAGATTGACCAGCAATTCTGGCAGATAGCTGGCTAGCTTAAGTGGGGGATAGCAGCATCTCAAACTGTTTCTTTGATGTCCCAAGAAGAGAAACAAGGTGAAAGGAACCATCCCTTCATTTCATATTTTTCAATTTATGTGGACTTTTCTTTCTCTAGAGTTTTGTGATTCAAGAATTACCTGGTGCTTATCAGAGTGGCTATTCTCATTTTGCAAGGCTTAACACAGTGTGGTAGATTGACTAGCAATTCAGTGAGACAATCAGCTAGTTTATCACAATATTCTCATTAGATTGACTAGCATTTATGGCACATAGCAAGCTAGCTGAAGTGGGGGATAACACCATTGCAAATTGTTTATTTGATTTCCTGTGAAGAGAAACTAAGGCCAAAGGATCCATTTCTTCATTTTGCATTCTTCAGTAATGTCCAGCTTTTTGTGATTCAAGGATTGTCCGGTTTTGATCAGAATGGCTATCCTTTATTACAGAAGGCGTATCTCAATGTTGTGTGAGATTGATTAGCAATTAAGTCCAACATCTAGCTATTTCATCACTATGCACAGTACATTGACCAGCACTTTTGTTACACATCCATCTAGCTTAAGTTGGGGATAGTGCCCCAAAAGAGAAAATAATGCCAAAAATCTATTGCCTTACTTTTCCACATTGTATGGCTGCAGAACTTTCTTCTTGGTGGACTTTGCATTACAATACAGTTATTTCAAAAAAGCATGTGGATGAATGAGTTTCTATTGATTGAGAGTGATCTTTGAATTTTGACTACAGTCATTTGCAAAGGATAGATGTACAAGTGATCAAAATTGGTGGTTCTTGTTTGCAGGCATGAAGCTCATGTGTCAACCATGAACTTAGCAAAGCCAATGCATGCAAGTTGGTTGGTAGGGGAGGGATGTAAGGGATCTATTAGATTGTACGATGCATGTCTTAGTGATTTGGCCAATGCTCTACTACAGAGCACAAAACAACATGCATTCATTGGTGGAAAGTTCCATGGTGTAGGACCTAGTGCAGAGAAGCTTTTGAGTCGACTACAATAAGGAATTAGCCCCACACCTCCAGCAATAATAAGGATGGTTGAGGAGGTGGCAAGAGGAATTGAATTGCATAAATGTCTCAATTTTCGAGAGGACAATCTGACTGTAGCAAGAAAATGCAAGGTTGATGGGAAAGTGGGGTTTGAGGAAGCCAATGCCTCTCATAGGCCTAAGTATGTGACCAAAAACGTACCTAGAAGAAAGGGTAGAAGAAAACTAAACTTTCAGATCCCTTTGCCTTCCAACCAATCAAGGGCAGTATCACCAAATTATTCGGAGGAAATGGTGGTGGAGACAGTCCTTCATGACATAGTTTGGGCTATAAGAAGGATTCCAACTTGCAGCCGTGTACAATACCAAGGATGGTTGGGAGCTAGAGAGGGAAAATGCAAAAAACATATATAAAAATACATCACATGGGGTGCTTGCACCTTCGTTTTGTGGCATCATGGAGTGGTCTAGCTCAAGAGGAGAAGCTACCAATCAACATGGAATGTGGTGCCAATTCATGTGGTTTTGTAATGATAGTGTGGACCATACATGGAACATTTGTTCTTCCATTCATCACGCACCGCCCAAGGTTCCACAAGTATGACCAATGGCACAAGGCACTAATTTGATCATAGAAGAAATCCACATGTTGGAGAGTGGTGGGTTTATTTTACAAAAGGTGGCACAAGAGGTGGAGGTGGATGTTAATGAGGGCTCATGTAGATATCGAAGAGGTGTTTAATAGACTGCATGGAAAAGAATAGACTCAGCATTGCATGACTGTTGGAGTTTTTACTCTCTTGCTCCTTTCACCATAGCTCTTGCTTCTTCTCACGTGCTTCCCCTTAGGGCTTTTTCCTTCATCTCTCTCTCTCTCTCTCTCTCTCTCTCTCCTCCCCCTATTTCTTTTTCTTCACACACACAAGGATGACATAGGAATGTCAATGTAGGGGCTAAGGGTTAAGACTTAATGTTAAGGGGTATAGTGCATCCCTTCTCAAAACTTAATGTCAATGTAAGAGTCAAGGGTTAAGATTTAATATGAGAGAGAGAGAGAGAGAGAGAGAGAGAGAGAGAGAGAGAGAGAGAGAGAGAGAGAGAGAGAGAGAGAGAGAGAGAGAGAGAGAGAGAGAGAGAGAGAGAGAGAGAGAGAGAGTTGGGGCAACCTCCTCCTTCCCTTCTTCCATCATTAGGTCACTGATTTGTGCGTCTCTATCAACTAACTACCCCCATTAGACGCATTGGCTAGCAATTGCACTTTCAACCAATTTAGGGGGTCCCACTATTGCTAGCCCATGTGGAGAGAGAGAGAGAGAGAGAGAGAGAGAGAGAGAGAGAGAGAGAGAGAGAGAGAGAGAGAGAGAGAGAGAGAGAGAGAGAGAGAGAGAGAGAGAGAGAGAGAGAGAGAGAGAGAGAGAGAGAGAGAGAGAGAGAGAGAGAGAGAGAGAGAGAGAGAGAGAGAGAGAGAGAGAGAGAGAGAGAGAGAGAGAGAGAAGAAGAGAGAGAGAGAGAGAGACTCACGAGAGAGAGATGAAGGTTCATGATCTCCTAAAGCCATCAACAAAATAACATAGAATAGAAATAGATGGATATTGAAAATCGCTTACAAGATATTTGGGCAACTTTTTCCAAATTCAACTTATGTATGGGAAGATGATAAATTATTGCTTTCATTTTTCTTTAATGTTGTCAAATAGATTACATTACCAAAGGTAAGACTTTATATTGTCAAAGTTTTTAACCTCTCGTTAAAAACTTTAAGGTTTAAGAATTTATTGCCACAAAGGAAAATTAAACTAGACAGACAATATATAAAGTTTTATTTTGTTATTTTGCAGTAACCTCAAAATATTTCCACCAATTTTATGAACATACGAAAACTACCACTCAAGATCCCAATGGAGAAATTCCTCATAGCATGCAAAATGTCATTTTTGATAAACTAGATACTTCTCATGATGTATGCATCCTCCATATGTATTAGGCTCTTCATTTAGTTTTCCGAAGTCACCAAAAGGGATTTGCCTCTAGGAAGCCATTTGACTCAAAGCCTAGTTGATTCATAATCTTCATTGTTGCCTTTCGTATCACTGTGACTTGTTTATAGTCCCAAAATACACGTTTCGTCGCCCCTCCTCCCACTTGCAAAAGAGACAAAGCAGAGAAATTTGCATATGTTTCTTCATTTTGTTGACAATAGCCAACTTGCTAGAAACCTCCGCCGTAAGTATGAATTGAGGTTGTGAAAAGGTGTTGCTTTCCAAACTTTCTTGAGTCTCCTTTAAAGTGTAGATATGGGATCTATAACAACCAAAGGAACCTTAGTTTTCTCAATCCACCAAAAATCCTTAAGCTCTACATCCCTCGTACACTTAGCAACCTTCAAAGATTTACCCCTCATGGAACACTTCATTAGGGGTTGAGAATTGATCACAAAGAAGTTGATCAATCTTCCTTCCTTTTATCAAGAACCACATTTAGCCGTTCTTTTTCAATCCTTGTTAGACCATATCTACACACAAAGAGTCTCAACATCAATAAAATTGAGCTAATAGGCATCCTCTATAGCTTGCCACATACACACTTTTTTGATGTATCGGATTGCCTACTTTCAATTGAATGGTAACATGTGTAAAGCCATTGATAAAAACATCATGTGTACTAGCGAGATTGATGAAGTCAAAGAAGGGTCACACCTTTTGTCTTACAAACCTTTCCAAGTATAACAACTACTAGTTTGAGTTTATGAATGCCATTATGGGGTTTGTTCTTATGACATACTTTTTATTGGAAGAGATGATAGAATTTATAAAGGGAGTAGGTAGATATCAACATAATACCATGATATACATGAGCTCCTTTGGTAGCCCAAGGACATCATTGTGCACTCAACATTAGTGTTTGAAACTTGTGAGTTCATAAAGGTGGTATTTTGACCATGAGTTGGGTAGTGTGATAAGAGCTTTAAAACCCAATGAAGTTGATATCATGGAAAGAGCTTCTTTTTCGTGGGTCCTCTAATAAGAGTTGACATAGTGCCCCCTTTAGTGGCAAGTGCTTGGGTGAAGGAAGTAAATGCACCATGTTGCAAGAGAGGAACTTTGGTAACAAAAACATTGGAGAAACCAGAATGAGATAACAACATTTAGTCCATGTTGTTGCTTTATTAGAGAAGTCGATGAAGTGCCCATAGGAGAGGAAGACAAGAGTACTAGTTTGCAAGCAAAAGCAACTTCATATTTTCTAAATCAATGTAAGACTTTTGTCGGTTCCAAATTTTCATCTTCTATTTTGAAATGCATTTTCTATATTCTATAATAAGGCAAGACATTTGAACAATAAAGCCTTGGGTCAGCCGGATCAAAAAACCTTGGATGTTGGGTTAATATTATGATCCAATGCTTGCTAAAGACTTATTTTCCTAACCATTAAATGTAAGGGGATGTTGTAAATATTCCACAATACGAGTACTTTTACAATTAGGAAAAATGGATAGGAACTATGGCTAAATGGCCTAGATTTTGTCAATTATGGGTAGCCTAATTAGAGTAGATTTTTGAAATTTTGCACAAAAATGCTCACTACAATTGGGAGTCACATGAAGATGTGATTCTAGCTAAGCCCATGCCTCTCCCAAAGGATGGGAGCTATTCATCAAATCGAATTTGAAGGCATGTTTTATGTGGTAATTGGCTAAGGATTTAGTGGTGGAATGATGCTTGCATTTTGAGACTACAAAGAAAGAAAGCTCAGGATCCAAGCTACAGCCCGAGAGAGAGAGAGAGAGAGAGAGAGAGAGAGAGAGAGAGAGTTGTGTGTGTGTGGAATAAGAACAGAAATTAAGAAGGAGAAGCAGCAGCAGTAACAGCAGCAGAAGAACAAGACGAACGATCTCAAGACTCCCACGAGACACACAAGAAGAGGAAGAAGAAGGCCGCCGGCTCAGACACCTCCATCGATTGATCGCCTCCCGTAGTGCTAGGAACGCCTTTGGCTCATCCAGCCATGCCCGGCCTCGACACCTCCCTCCCGTACACCACCGGAGGCCCGCTCGACATTCCATGGCCTGCCATTCGCGTGCGCGAGACCTTTAACTCCTTCTTCGCTTCGAAACAGCACACAGTCGTCGAATCCAGCCCTGTGGTTCCGCTGGACGATCCGACACTGCTCTTTGCCAATGCCGGTGCTTCCCTTTCTTCATTCCCCATTTTTCAGTTTATACTCAAATTCTTTTCCCCAGTGTTTTGTGATTCAAGAATCGTCTGGTTTCGACCAGAGGGCTAGGCACTTGCCATACCCTTCTGTCATGTTGTAAGGCTTGTCACAATATGGTGGATTGACCAGCAATTCAGTCAGACAGCCAGCTAGTTTATCCGAGTATGCTCAGTAGATTGACCAGCAACAGCCAGCTAGTTTATCTGAGTATGCTCAGTAGATCGACCAGCAATTCTGCCACACAGCCGCCTAGCTTAAGTGGGGGACAGCACCATCGCAAACTGTTTATTTGATGTTCCAAGGCGAGAAACTAAGGCCAAAGGAACCATCTCTTCATTTCATATTTTTCAGTTTATGCTGAATTTTATTTTTCCAGAGTTTTGTGATTCCATAATCGCCTGGTGTTGATCAGAGTGGCTATTCTCATTTTGCAAGGCCTAACAGAGTGTGGTAGATTGACCAGCAATTCAGTCAGACAGCCAGCTAGTTTATCTGAGTATGCTCAGTAGATTGACCAGCAATTCTGGCACATAGCTGGCTAGCTTAAGTGGGGGATAGCACCATCGCAAACTGTTTATTTGATGTCCCAAGAAGAGAAACAAGGCGAAAGGAACCATCTCTTCATTTCATATTTTTCAGTTTATGTGGACTTTTCTTTCTCCAGAGTTTTGTGATTCAAGAATTGCCTGGTGTTGATCAGAGTGGCTATTCTCATTTTGCAAGGTCACAATATTCTCATTAGATTGACTAGCAATTCTGGCACATAGCAAGCTAGCTGAAGTGGGGGATAACACCATTTCAAACTGTTTATTTGATTTCCCACGAAGAGAAACTAAGGCCAAAGGATCCATTTCTTCATTTCACATTGTCCAACTGCTTTGTCCAGCTTTTTGTGATTCAAGGATTGTCCGTTTTTGATCAGAATGACTATCCTTTATTATGGAAGGCGTATCTCACTAGCTAGTTTATCACTATGCACAGTACATTGACCAGCACTTCTGTTACACAGCCATCTAGCTTAAGTGGGGGATAATGTCCCAAGAAGAGAAAATAATGCCAAAAATCTATTGCCTTACTTTTCCACATTGCATGGCTGCAGAACTTTCTTCTTGGTGGACTCTGCATTACAATACAATTCCTTCAGAAAAGCATGTGGATGAATGAGTTTCTATTGATTGAGAGTGATCTTTGAATTCTGACAGCAGTCATTTGCAAAGGATAGATGTACAGTTGATCAAAATTGGTGGTTCTTGTTTGCAGGCATGAATCAATTCAAGGCCATTTTTCTGGGTACAGTGGATCCCAGGAGCAAGTTAGGGCAATTAAAAAGAGCCTGTGACACTCAAAAGTGCATTCGAGCTGGTGGGAAGCACAATGATCTGGATGATGTTGGCAAAGATACATACCATCATACATTTTTTGAGATGCTGGGAAATTGGTCATTTGGGGATTATTTCAAGAAGGAGGCTATTGAGTGGGCTTGGGAGCTTCTTGTGGATGTAAGTTATTTTTATGCATCTGCTCTTAATTCTTTTGCTTGAGCTAAACGATCAAGGATATCACACTGGAATAGTTTTTATACATTTTTTTCCTTTAATGGTTAATTGTATTTATTATGAAGTATGGAATGTACAAGAGTCAATGACTACTAAGTATCAGTTAGAGTGACTGAAGAGATCTGCATACTTGATGGTGCTCGACTGTCACCACAAGAGACCTCTCAAATGGCTGATATGGCTGTGCATTCTGGAACAGGAAAGCTTTCAGTGTAGTCCAATTGTGCCAAACAGCCCCAACAGTGTAAAAAAGTGGAAAGACATATGTATATGTGGCTGCATGGATCTTGCAAATTTGGGGTTTCCAGAAAACCAGTGATTTGGATGCTTGGACCCTCCAGCAGCCGAACGCCAAACTTCAGACTGAGAGATCACATGTCCCGAGTCACCGGGCAAGACTAAAACTATGACAAGAGGTTTCCTCAGCTGCAATACAAAAGAAGCAGGAGCTATTTGAAATACATGGGTTTTTAAGGGCTGGGTTGTAACAATCACATTTTATAACTAATTATGATTTTTCTTAATTTGAACTTTACATTCTCTGACGAGATCCATGTAGAAATCAGGGAAGCATTCTGTTTGGTCTTGGAGATAATATTTAAGGGTCTGAACTGCATTGGGAAAGCACTTAAATCATGGTTGAAGTATCTAACATGACATTGTACATTACTATTAGTACAACTGCTGGGGTCCTAGCCAAGCATTACCACATTCTCTTGTTTGATAGCATAGTTTTAAAAACTGTCTGCCACAGTCACTCTGATTGCTTTCCATCTTGAAAGCAATACATGATATGTCTCAAATAACCTACATTGCACTTTTTTTAATAAAAGATGCCGAGGAAACAACACAACGAGTTTATCTGTTTTTACATCTCTTAGCTCATGCAATCTTTAATGACAATTGTCCTACTTATATTTGGTGAAGGTGTATTTGAAGTTGTAGTGCTGTCTACACTAAATGCAAGTATTTACCTGCAGGTCTACAAGCTCCCCAAGGATCGGTTGTATGCTACATACTTTGGTGGCGACGAGAAGCTTGGGCTCCCTGCTGATACAGAAGCAAGAGACATATGGTTGACACGATTACCTGAAGGGCATGTTTTGCCCTTTGGCTGCAAGGTTCATTTTTTCATTCATACAGTGCATTATTTTTTATGATATTGTGCTTTAGAAACATATCAGCGGTGGGGCTTAGAAGTACTCTTGCAAAATCATGTGCACTCTACCATCATGTACAGGACAACTTCTGGGAAATGGGTGACACTGGACCATGTGGGCCATGCACTGAGATCCATTTTGATAGACTTGGGAACCGTGATGCAGCTGCCCTCGTAAACAATGATGATCCAACATGTATTGAGATCTGGAATCTTGTGTTTATTCAGGTAATAACCAGCCTTGCTCTAGATTTATGATAGTCTTTGATCCATGATCTCCCTTAGTGACTATGTGAATGTGTGCTTACTTATTTTTTTAGTATTAAGTAGGACGAACTGTGCGCTTATGCAGATAATAAAGATGCTGGCCCATATTATTCTTAATATCGAGCTTGCATTATCTTAGAGTATGCCACTTAAGTGGAATATTTAGACTTTTCATTGCATTGCTATTTCACAATTACATGTGTGGCCTTTGGATTTGTAAACATAGAATCAGGGCTAAGATATAGAGCAAGACATGCACTAGCAGGTACATGATCCCTACATTCATGGAACTTGCCAGCTTCAAATTGGGATGCCATACTTGAAGAGTATTTGGAGTTCATTCATCTAAAGTATTCAGCTCTGAAATAGACATATATTATATTTGTTGTTTCATCTCTATTTTCGATTGCCACTTTAATATTTGGCCCATATTTTCTATGTCTATGACAAAAAGGATGCACTATAAGTGCGGGGAAGAACTTGAGAATGACAATACTTTGAACTTAACCAACTCGATCAATTATCACCATGAAAATTAGCACACACACATAGAGAGAGAGAGAGAGAGAGAGAGAGAGAGAGAGAGAGAGAGGAGTGAGCACCACGTTGAGAGGGGAACTGATCCCTGCCTCTTTACAGGAATTTATTGAAACAAAACCATGGGCACCAAGAGCCTGAACCTTATATAAAAATGGTTGATTTGCTGCAATTTTGAAAATTAGAGTTTTGAAACTCTAATTTTTGCAAACTCTAGGCAACAAATTGATTTTTTTCTTCAATGCTTCGATTAGATAAAGCTAAGTAGAAAGTGTTTCTTGGATGAAAGATAGATAGGAGAGTACAAACCATGTGGTTGAAATTTCAACATGAGAGGTTGTTTCAAATAAAGAGAGAGATCTCCAGTATATAGGTGTGGGGCTCGGATGCTCAAAAGTGGAAAGAAGAGGCTATAAATAATAAAATTTTATTGAAAATGATAAGTGTAGGGACACTTGTTTCTTTAAAATGACACATGGCCTCTCCTAAATGTCACATATCACTTTTTCCTTATACTTGTCTCTTCAAAATGACACATGTTTTCTTCTAGATGCCGCGTGTCATTTTTTCTAGAGAAAGAAGATTCGATACCTTCCACTCTAAAAATCTCTCAAATGGTTGAGAATTTGAGATAGCTGCTGAAGACAAAATTATTCCTTGCAAAATTCGAAAGCTTTTGTTGTGAAAAAAATTTCATTTGAGTAACTTTCAAAAATAGTAACCTCTTAAATTTTAGGAGTTGTCAAATTTAGTTTTCAAGAGCTTCATTTTATAGGTTTACTGATTCATGGTTTGTTTCTTTGATCATGATAATCCGATTTTACTTTTTGAAACCACTCATTATATAAATATCTAGTCAATGTGACTATTTGAGTGTAAAAGTCTTAGTCATCTGAGCTTTTTAGTCAATTTGATCACCTAAACTTTTAATTTTTTTTGGGCATCTCGTCAATAACGACCTAAGTATAATTATAGAGTGTTTTAGCAATTAGCTATTCTTAAATGGAAAGATGAACATTTAATTATATTTTAGAACGCTTAAATAATACAAATTGCCTTTCTAAGTACATAAGTATCAAATTAAATTGGAATCATTAAGCCAATATGTGTCGGTAACAATCGATATACAAAAGGTTTGTTACATCTCTCCCTCTTTAAATTCGTTTTGTTTTTAAGATGTTGCTTGAAGTATTTTTGATACTGTAGCTTTTTCATAAGCTACAAGTATTGCTAGATAGTCTTTAAAATATTCTTTTGGCATTCATTTAGAATCTAAATGATAGTAATTTTTGAATTTGAAAATGAAAATTTTAAAGATATTTTTTTCTCGTTTCCTGATCATATAAAATACTATTTACTCTGATCGAAGTATCTTGTCCTGTTTATCTAATTTAGATGGATGTTCTATTATAGGTTTCAATTGTGGAGGCCCTTTATAAAGCTTTAGAAGATGGATATGAAAAACATTGTGAAATCTCGAATGCTTTGGGTTGTAATTTGTAACAAATATTATTAATCTTTTTAGTGACTTGAAATGTCCTATAATTTCTTGCTGCGAGCTTAGTGACTTGAGATGAAGGCTTGTTATTGTTTGTTAGATGAGCTTTGTCAAATTTTAGCCACATCCAATCTTTGTCTTGTATAATCAATTATCTTCGATGCTTATGTCTTTTTTAAATTTTTTTATTATTGAGATCTTTGGATAACTTGTTTAACTTGGGTAAAAGTTGTATCCATATTATGCACAAACTCATCAGCATGAAATATCTCCTTATTTTTGAGAATAGGTAATAAGAGTGGTTTTCCATATATGATCTCAAATAGTATTTTACCTATAAAGATATAAATTGTGTCGTTATAGGCATATTTTGGTAAAGGTAAATACTTTTTTTATTGTTGGTTAGCTTCATGGCAATAGTACTTTAGTATATCTAATATTGTAAGATTGACCATACACTTTGACCATGTATTTGAGGATGATAAAAAGAAGAAAATGTAAGCTTTGTATCCAAATTTTCAAAAAGAGCTCGCCAAAAGAGAATATTGATTCGTGGATCTCTATTATCCAAAATGGATCGTGGTAACCTATGATACTTAAAGATTTGTTGAATAAATAGTCTAGCCGTATGTTGAGACTTGATAGTCTTCTTGATTGGGAATGAAATGAGTCTGTTTGCTGGATCTATAAACAATAGTCCATATGCCATCATTGTCATTTGTGGATTTTGGCAAAGCCAAAAATAAAATCCATAGGAATGCTTTCCCAAGATTGGCTCAGAATTAATAATGGTTGCAAAAGCCCTGCAAGCTTTTGGCGATCAAACTTAATCTTTTGACACACAAGACATTCTTTGATAAATTGCTCAATGTCTTGTTGAAGACTTGGCCAAAAGAAATACATTTCAAGTGTCTTGGTTGTGGCAAAAATACCAAGATGAGCCATGTAAGGTACTGCATGACATTCTTCCATTACTTTAGGCTTGAAATCTTTAGTAATATATAACTTATTTTCTATAATAAGAAATCCATCTTTAATAACATAAGAGTTTATTCTTTTACCAAGTTGTAAATTTTTTGAGTTGATTTTAAAATCTTCATTAGAAACATATATGTCCCTTATACTAGTGAAATTTGTATGATGAATCATGGATACTATATGAATCTGAGGTTTTCTTAACAGGGTATCAGCTACCTTGTTTTGCTTTCCAAGAATATGCAGTATTTGAAAGTTGAATTAAGCTAAATAATTGACCCATTGAATATGCTTTTCAAAAATCTTTGGTTGATTGAAAAAATTAAAATATCTTAAATTGTCATGATTTGTCTTGATGTGAAATCTGCACTTAAAAGACAGTCTCTTCAATCTTTGAAAGCTTGAATGATGGCCATTAACTTCTTTTAATTGGTAGTAGTATTCTTTTTTGGATTTTGCAACCTTCTGCTTACATAAGCAACTACATGCTCTTTCTGGTTTAAGACTGCACTAATACAGTCTCTTGAAGCATCACATTCCACAAAGAAAGGTTTCGACAATTTAGGTATAATGAAAACAATCCTTTGCTAATATAGAACTTTAGAGCTTCAAAAGCTTCCTTCTCTAGTTTGGTCCATCGGAATGCCACTGCTTTCTTGGTTAAATCATCCAATGGTCCAACAACCACTGCAAACCATTTAATTAATCTCCTATAATAAGAGCATAATTCCACGAAACGTTGAACTTCATGAACACTAGTTAATTCTGGCCATTTTACAATGGCCTTGGCTTTTTCTGGATTCATTCGAATCCTATCTTTGGATACAATATGGCCCAAATAGTGAATCTCCTCTAGGAAAAATTCACTCTTTTTTCCATTCACATAAAGTTTGTGCTTGTGAAGTTTTTGAAATACTATTTTTAAGTGTTGCTTATGCTCTTCTTCATCTTTTAAATGAACCAAAATATCATCAAAGAAAGTACTTGCAAACTTTTGATGTACACTAAAGATTTTTTTCACCATTCTATTAAAGGTTGCAAGAGCATTGGTGAGATCAAATGGTAGCACAAGAAACTCATACAAATCAAAAGTTGTCTTGAATGTTGTTTTATAAATATCTTGAGAAATAGTCCTTATTTGATGGTAGTCACTCTTCTAGTCAATCTAGTTGAATGTTTTGGATCCATCCAATCTATCCAAGATATCATCAATTCTTGGAATGGGAAACCTATTCCGAATTGTAATTTTGTTGAGGGTCCTAGTCCACACACATATGCCAAGATCCATATTTCCTCTGCACTAAGAGAATTGGAGAGCAAAAAGATGAGGAACTGGGTCTTATTAGACCTTTCTGTAAGAGCTCATTCACTTGCTTCATAATCTCCTCTTGTTGTGTTGGACTCACACGATAGGATGGCCTATTTGGAGGTGAGCTTCTAAGAATGAGATCAATGTGATGATCTTTTGGCCTCTCTGGTGGTAACTCGTCAGGTAAAGTGTTTAACATTTCGGGTGTTTCAAACCTCTTCTTTAGTACATGTAGAGCTTCAACAATCTGACGATGGATATCATGATATATAGCCCTTGTCTCAAAATGAATGAAAACAAGTTGATTAGCAATCTTATCCCAAGGCATAAAAAGCTTCATTTTTTTTGACGAAGTTTCGTATTGTTGCAAGGATTCCTTAGGTATAACATTTGCTTGAGGTGTCTTTTGGGGCTGGTTTTTCTTCTTTGTCTTATTAGAGCATGGACCAGCCATGTGTCCTTTTTCTCCACAAGCGAAACATGGTTCTTCTCTTGTATATTTTGCTAACTGTTGATATATTAGCTTTTTTTTGGATAGCAAAGTTGGGTCTACCTCCATCCTTATGCTTTGGTTTTTGTTTATTTGCCTTCTTTTGTTTAAACATCTTGATTTTCTTCCCTTGTGATTCGTCTTTTGAGGCTTAACCAAGCATCCGTGGCATATGCAATCCTTTAGCTTCTAAGGCTGCATCTTGGGTTGCTTCCAAAGTATGAGATTTTGTCATCTTGACAACTTGCAGCACTTTCGGATGTAATCCATGGATAAACTTTCTCATCTCCATATTGGAAGGAACTTCATTAAGAGATGTAAACTTAAGAGAAACAGCTGTAAACCTGTTCATTTGTGTTTCAACATTGTCTCCGTGGCTTTGCTTCAACTCATCCCATTCTTGTTGCACATTGGCTTCAAAGGATGAAGGCAGAAACTTCTTGTTAAACATCTCTTGAAACTCTTTTTAAGACTCGGGTCCCTTTTCCTCTTGAACAACTTTGAGCCACCAATTCAAAGCGTCATTCTTCAAATGCATTTTGACCATCCTAATTTTTGATTTTTTGTATAATCTTCACCACGAAAAGTAGTGTCAAATTGTTTAGTAAAAGACAGAGCTTTGTGAGAATCTCTCTTATCACAGAAAATGTCAAACTTGACGCTCTTCTCTCTAGGCTTGAAGTCTCTTTTAGCATTGTTTTCCTTTGCTAAAAGCATCTTTGAAGATTCAACTACCATGGAAATAGTTGGTTCTTTGACTTTCTCTATGCCCTTATCATGGATGGATTCTTGGGACAAGAGGAGGCAGCTTGTATATGATAAAACTTTGATGTCGAGTGCAGGACGATTGAGACAATGTTGGGTTGAGATATGCACAGTGGGAGAAGAAGTGAGAGCATAGTAGAGAGTGAGTAAGAGAGTGAGAGCACAACACTCAATGTATGGGTACAATGACGTAGTGTACCACTTTAGGTTTTGATAATATATATAAAGTACATGTGTGAGGGTCCGTGCACATCCGAACACTGTAAAAGGCACGGTGACCCTTTATTTCCAATAACCTTCCACCTTAAGGCATCGATCGTGCCTGAACGTAGAGGAAAGAATCAACTAAGTCTATGCATATACAAAGCTGAGATACACATATACTATCCAATCCTCATCATTTGGCGGCAATGAGCAAACTGCGCTGCTAGAAGACCCTTCGTGAGAAGGTTTGTAGGGTTATCATCTATATGTATCTTGATAAGCTCAATGCTCTTGCTGTCAAGCATCCCTGATAAAATAATACTTTGTCTGTATGTGCTTTATCTTTGTATGAAAGACATGATTCCGTTCTAGCATAATAGCATTCTAACTATCACAATGGAGGATAGGAATCTCTATAATGCCAAGCTCTCTCACTAGATGTGAAAGCCATAAAGCCTCCTTGTATGCCTTAGTGGCAGCCACATACTCTGCCTCTGTAATAGACAATGCAATACACTTCTGCAGCTTGGATATCCAAGAGATTGCCCCCCTTGTGAATGTGAACACATCTCCTGAAGTAGACTTCCTGCTGTCAGGATGACCAGCATAGTTTGCATTGGTGAAGCCAACAACGGATGATTTTTACTTCCCAAAGTAGATGCACAAGTCCTCTATGCCCTTAAGGTATCTCATGATACCCTTTACTGCTTCCCAATCCTTTTTGCTAGGATATGCCATGTACTTGCTAACCACTCCCATTGAAACCAGCCTTTCTTTCGTGGATCGGTGGTAATTTTCTAATTACAACTTAGTTACAACAGTAATATTTATTACAAAACTGAGAAATGCAAATTAACTTACAATCTTGGACAATGGACACCCTGTTGGCTAGGAAGTCTTCAATCTAATTTGCCCCTTGATTTGGGTAGTCAGTTGGCCTTCACTTGCTTTGATGGAGATGGAAAAAGCCCCAAATTCATTGATTTGCTACTCCCTCCACTTGAATTTGACTAACAACAACTTCAGCCCTGTTGAATCCAAGTCTTGGAGCTTTCAATTTTTGGTATACTTCTCGAGGCTGCTGCTAAACCCTAATTTCTGTGTGCAGATTAGGGTTTACAATAGAGAAATTTGAAATTTCTGAGGCCTTTGATGATTTCAATGCTGTAATCTTTGAAGTAAAGCTATAGAAAGGTTGGGAGATGAGAGAGAATGCTGAGGAGAGAGAAAATTCAGACTTTCTTTGCGAAGAACTGAAGAAAATCTGTTATTTACTGCTGCTACCTTGTCTCAACAGCTTGTAGATGCAAAGAACTGAGGAAAATCAGTCATTTATTGCTGTTGCCTTGTTTCAACAGCTTGTAGATGCTGTCTCCCGCTATTGATTGGTCTTTTCCTGCCCTTGGATTCCTTAGAAGGTCCTCCAATGGTTGCAAATTAGACCAACAGTATCTCCTCCCTCTCTCTTACAGACTGAATACACTAAAAATGCCTCTCTCTAGACTCTAAAGACGTTTTTCAGTCTTGCATGGGTATTTTTGAGAAGTGGTAACCTTCCCAAATGGTTTTTCTAGCATTATCCACAGTTAAATATTAATTTTCAGTCTTTAAATACTGAAAATTAATCTAATAATTATTTCGGTGCCTTGAAAAATAATTTGACTGGCCAATAATTAAATTGGCTAGGCAACTTTCATTCCCGAGTGTCTCCGTGCCATCTTTGACCATTAGATTGGCGTTAATTACCATTAAACGCCACTTCTTTAGTGTTACCAAGTGACACTTATGGCCAAATGAATCACCTAGGTCAATAACGGACACTAGATATCACCAAGTACCTTGGCAGTCGTCCTAGCAAATTTGAAGTAGTAAACTCGCTTCCTTGGTATAGAACCATCACAACTATTCATGGGGGAGGCCTAGTGTGCTTAACTATAAGCTCAACCTGTATTTAGGTATTCTTTTTAGAAACCACAAGCTTTTCAAACATTCTTTTTGATGCAATAAGTAGTATGACAAGTGCTCTCGTGTGCAAGTGCCCAATTAGGCCTTGAGTTTACAAGCATAGTTTCGATGGGTTTAAGTCATGATTTTGGGTCTCTTGCTAGTTTAACTCGCTTTAGGTAATAGTGATATATCTATATGAGCATTGAGGTTTTATCCCTAGGAGATCAACTACATTACCCTTCCGTTTCAATATTAGCAAGGTACTTGTTGAACATCCATCCTAGTGAATTTGGGCTCATGTCTTTTTTAATTCCCTTTATGAGAGGATTCCTTTACGAGGACTAGGTACCATCATGGGATAAGTCCTATTTGAATTTTCTCCTAAGCATCTATAATTTATTGTCCTTGTACTCAGCATTTGAGGTATCCACAAGGATCTCGGACTGTCTAGTAGTCGCGATTTTAGATTATTGACATTGTTTATCTACATTTTTTAATTGTGATTTTAACAAGATCGCTTTGAAATATGAAGAAACAACCTGGACTTGGGGTTGCATGATGGGGGTGTTGCTCATGTGCGCTAACTCACATCTAGCTCCAACATTTCTCTACTTTGGAGCCATCTTGTTGGTATATTTTCGCTTTCTTTTTCTTCGACCTTGGTTAGACTTGTAGTCTTAAACTAAGGTTCGTCGAAGTATAAGAAAAAGTTCAAAGGAAGTATAGGTAGGATTCGAGTAGAGGGAAGTTAGCTTAAGAGAGTAGGGTTAGTGGCAATGCAAAAAAATATGGAGGATTTTTGATAGATTGGGTAAGCTTGAAAAAAGTATAAAATTAGGTTATTTAGGAGAGGGGGCTTTCAACTTATGAGGGAAGGTCTCGTAGCAATTGATAGAGGGTATGTGAGGTATTTATGGAAGAGATGGATATGTGGGTGGGTTTGACCTTGGAGAGGTAGAACGAGATGTGGTAGGGGAACTTGTGCAAAAAAATCTTTCATCCATGAACCAAGAGATGTGACGCTCAATCTGTTTTCTCTCTTCTCAATATTTTCTCTCTATATACCTCACACACTCTCTAGATTAGACTACCACCTCTCTCTCTCTCTCACACTATCTATCTCTATCTCCCTCTTCCCACTCTGCCACATTATCATCTCTCTCTCTCTCTCTCTCTCTCTCTCTCACACACACACACACACACACACACACACACACACACACACACACACACGAGGGTATTGCGAGTGCGGTCTTTGTGTTGGCTTCCATTGCTAAGTGGGAATAAACCTTATGTACAATGTTAGGTGCATGCGCATTGAATAAAGGTATATAGGACAAAGTATGTGCCTAAAGTACATTACAGTGCTGAGTAGCTACAGTACAAAGTATCCAGGTGGTTGATGAGGAAATTTGGACAATAAGTCTGTAAGAACATTGTCTTTTCCGCGCATGTGAAAAAGAGGGATCATCGTGGAAGCCTTTTATTGCGAATTTTTCTAGGAGCTTTCTCGGTGAGATAACCATGCACATGTTGCAAATTAGTGCATACAGTAAAAGTTTCAAATTCCACAAACAAGCGGAAAGCCTTTATTGCTTTGATGATGGCCAAGATTTCCCGCTGATAGGATGGATAATTTTTTTGAGTGGAAGAAAAAAAAGTTGATGCATATTGGCAGATTTGGAGATGTTTTGAATGGGCCAATGATGTTGTACTTGATGGAGAGGTATTTTCACAGAGAACAACACCCCAGCCATTGTCAGATGCATCAATATAGATTATAAGTGGATATCTAGTAGGTAAATATAAAGATGGAACCGTCTAAACGATGGCCTTAATTTGTTGTATAGTAGCAGTGTGAATAGCCTTTCAGTGGAAACCGTTTTTCTGCAATAGAGGGCATAGATCTTGTGTATATAAGGCCAGATTGGGTGTTTAGGAGTTGTTGTAACATTTTTACATTTGGAAGCCCATTAGTAAATTTTATATATTTTTTAATACATGTTCATGGAGTTTCACCATACCATGATGAATATTAAGACCTAGGAGATCAACTTGAGTGACAAACATTATAGATTTGGTAGGGGATAGGATCACACCAGTCGCTTCTATAGTAGGCATAAATTGTGTGAGATGATCTAAGTGTTCCTTAGTAGTTTCAGAAAAAGCTAAAATATCATTAATATATACAAGGCAAAAAGAGAATTTGAAAAAGACGAAATCAGTCCATCCATGAAACTAAGTAGAAGCGGTTTTAATCCCAAAAGGAAGAATCGTCCATTGATAGTGTCCATGAGGGATACAAAATGCTGTGATGTGTTGATCCTCGATCTTGATGAGCAGTTGCCTGAACCCTGATTTAAGATCAAACTTACTGAAAAGTTATACTTGTTTAATTCATTTAATCTAAATATCCTTGAGAGGAATGGGGTGATCATGGCCTAGCAAATATTTGTTTAGGGATTTGTAATTGATCACTAGACTCTTCTTACCCTGTTTCTGTTCAGAATGCTTATTCACACAAAATGCTTTCAGATGTAGTGGGTTCAATTTGTACTTGTGGAGTAGTTTTGCAATTTCAGCTTTACATAGTACTAAATCATCTTCCTTCATGCCTTGGTTGGGACAACATTTTCCTTAAGGGGTAATCTGATAGCAAAGCCTTGCCTTTTTTCTTTAAATATTAGACGATCCTCATGCATAAACATGTGCATTTTGCTGGTAATCTCTTGATTTCTGTTTGATATTTTTCCATTTCTTGCTGAAGCCAGTCTTCAATTTGCTAGATCTTGTGTGAAGGAGGAGGAGGAGTTATAGAGTATATACTTCTACCAAATTTTTCCAAAAGAGGTACTCGGGTCTTTTGCCCTTAATAGTTGAAAACATGGAAACAGGGAACGCTCGTTCCAGCAGAAGGTCCGAGCCCAGGAAAGGATGGCGGAACGTTCCAACCCATTCCTTGTCCCGTTTCCGCCCGTTCCGGGCAGTTCTCTATTTGGAACGGCCGTTTCAGCAGCGGGGCATTTTAAAAAAAAAAAGTTGATCCTGTCCTGTCTCGCCTTGCGCTAGCTGGCTCGACTCTAGCCTCTCGTGATTACTGTCACGGCTTGCCTGTTGTGACTCTTGCCCCACTTGGTGCAAGCTAGCTTGACTCCTGCCTCTCTCGCTTGCCTGACCTGCCTCCTGCCTCTCACACCTCTCTCGATTGCTTGGCCCGGCTGCCAGGCCCGCCTCCCGACTCCCACCTGTCTATAATTTCACGAATTGTTCTAATTTCACGAATTATGGTTGATATGATATCTCGCTCTAGATTCTAAGACTTAAGTGTTGATTCTCTGTGAGAACTTAAGCGTTGTGCCCATGTTCTCAAATATGCCCCTCTAGAATAGACTTATCATCCGTGGATCACGGTCACTGACAATAGACTGTGGCATACCATGATACTTGAAGACATTGCACATAAACAAACGTGCCATCTGATCTGGTTTTATCTTCTTCCTGACAGGAATGAAATGAGCCTGTTTGCTAAACTTGCAAATAATTGTCCATATCCCATCATTTCCTGTTTGTGTCCTTGGAAGATCAAAGATAAAGTCCATAGCTATGCTTTCCCATGGTTTATCTGGAATAGGCAATGGCTGTAAAAGCCCTGGTGCTTTTTGCCTGTCAAACTTGACCTTCTGGCAAATCAAACGCTACCGCACAAAAGCATCCACGTCTCTTCTCAAAGTAGGCCAATAAAAGAATGTCTCTACTGCTTTGACTGTTGCATCAATACCACGATGCCCTACATACGGTGGAGAGTGACTCTCTATCATAACTTTCCATCTCAATAGCATAGTCACACATAGTCTACCATGCATCAACATGAAACCATCCTTGACAAGATAATGCTCATGATGTTGTCCATTGACAAGCTGATCAAAGATCCTTGCAAAATCTTCATCATCAGCATACTGTCCCTTCATATCATCAAGCTCATGATGATAAGGAATTGACACAGCTGAAATTTGTGGCTTCCTTGACAAAGCATCAGCCACAACATTCTTTTTGCCTTCCACATGCACAATCTGAAAATGGAACATTGATAAAAAGTTTGCTCAACGCATATGCTTTTCTGACAGCTTAGTCTGAGTTAAGAAATAACGCAATGTCTGATGATCTGTCTAGACAACAAAATCTGCCCCAAGTAGGTAGTGTTTCCAACAAGAAAGCGCATGAATTATAGCCAACAATTCTTTCTCATAGACCTGCATAGTCTTCTCTGGCCCTCGCAAGATTCTGCTTTCATAAGCCACTACCCGGCCATCTTGCATTAACATTGCACCAATGCGATTGCCACAGGCATCACATTGGACAACAAATGACTTCCTAAGATCTGGCAGAATGATCACTAGACTAGAAGTCATCTTTTCTTTAAGAAGATTAAAAGCTGAAATCTCTTTTTGTGTCCACTGGAAAGAGACTCCTTTCTTCTGTAAAGCATGTAAAGGTGAAGCAATCTCTGCAAAATTGCGAATGAACCTCCTGTAGTAAGAACACAAACCCAAGAAGCTTCTAACATCATGGACAGTCTTCAAATCTGGCCATGTTCTAATTGCTTCAACCTTAGTAGGATCCATTCAGACACCATCCTTTGACACTATGTGCCCCAGAAGCTGGATTTCTTCCAAGAAGAACTCACTCTTCTTGCCATTGATAAGCAACCTATTACTGCAAAGCTCATCAAAGACTGCTTTCAAGTGTTCTCTATGCTCCTGTTCATTCTTTGAAAAGACAATCATGTCATCAAAGAATGTACCAACAAACTGCCTGTATGGACGAAAAATCCTGTTCATCATTCGATTAAACGTAGCAGGAGCATTAGTAAGTCCAAATGGCATTACCAAGAACTCATAGAGACCAAACGTGGTCCTAAATGCAGTCTTATGCACATCCTCTTGCTTAATCTTGATCTGATGGTATCCACTTTTCAAATCTATCTTGCTGAAAATTGACGCTCCTTCCAAACGGTCTAAGGATGTAGTCAATTCTTGGAATGGGGAACCTGTTCTTGATGGTACTCTTGTTCAATGCTCAATAATCTATGCACATGTGCCAAGAGCCATCCTTCTTTTGCACTAAGAGCACTGGTGAGCAAAAGGGAGATGAACTTGACTGAATCAGCCCTTTTTCTAACAGCTCATTCACCTGGCTCAATATCTCTTTCTGTTGGGCTGCACTAACCCTATTCGGAGGTCTATTCGGTGGGCTACTGCCTGGCACCAAATCTATCGCATGATCCTCAGACCTCTCTGGTGGCAACTGTGATGGTAATGAGTCAGAAAAACAATCATTGAGTTGAGACAAGAAAACAGATCTGTCTCTATCTAACATAGAGAAATTTGACTCATCATTATCCTTGACATCACGTGCAAAAATCAAGTATGCAGAAAGATGATTCTTTATTACAGATGTAATGGTAGAAGCCGATACAACAGGTACAGACTCTCCTTTAAGCTTCACATAAAGCACATGAGTCTTTCCCCTATGTTCCAAAGTCAGTGTCTTGTTAAAGGCATCCAACACACCATGCTTTTTGAACATCCATGGCATTCCCAACAAGATATCACAGCCTTCAAGTGGCATGATATAAAATTCTTCTGCATCAACATAAGACTGTACATGAAGACGCAGCTTTCCAAGAATGGGTGTCACAGACTCTGAGTGGCCAGGACATGCCAACCCTGCCTCTGCTATGTAGCCCATCTCATCTGCTCTGATGCCCAAAGTAGAAGCCAACTCTGGTGAGATAAAGTTTGCCTTAGCTCTTGGATCAAAGAAAATGAGTATATGTTGATCCCTAACTTTACCCCAAGCTCTATAAAGCTCATTAGCATCCGAGTGTGGCTTGTCTCCCAGCATATCTGGCACTAAACTTGTTGAAGGTTTGGGCTTCTTTCATTTCCTGTCCTCTTTATCATCATCAGCTGGTCTCTTATTCTTGTCCGGACAATTAGACGCAATATGACCAGTCTGCTCACAGATAAAGCACTTCCTTGTCAAGATTGTGGGAGAGAAGGAAGGAGTCTCACTTGTAGCTTTCTTGCTTGCACAATGGGGAAATACACACAAAGGTGGAGGCTGAAAACAGTTTTCCTCTTCTTAGTTGTGTAAGCCAAAAGAACTCTCTCACAAAGAAATAGAAGAACCCTATATATGGGTCTCAAACCAAACTCAACTAACTAAGGTGGTATACTAACTGAGCCACGAACTAGAGTAGATAAGGATAGCTGTCATCTAGCTATTATTCATGGGCGGTGTACCAACCGCATCTGCAACTAACACGTCGGTGACATAAATGCACAACGGTCACCCTGGCATATCACGAGTGGAGCTCGATATCTCAATACTCTCCCTCGAGCTCAATCCCAATTCCTGCACACCAAGCATGTCTCTGAACTTGCGCAGCTTCTCTGCGCCCAATGCCTTCGTAAATATGTCAGCTACCTGATCCTCTGTGCTGACATAAACTAGATCAATAAGACCTAGTACAACCCTCTCCCGCACATAGTGATAATGCACCTCAATGTGCTTTGTTGTAGCATGATAGACTGGGTTATTTGCCAAGTGTATACTACTCATGTTGTCATAATAAATGACAACTGGCCCATCTGTAGGCTGATGCATACCATAAAGTAGCTTATGCAACCAAGCTACCTCACATGCAGCCATTGCTGCACCCCTATACTCAGCCTCTGTGCTGGATAAGGCAACTGTAGGCTGTTTCTTGCTGCTCCAAGTGATTACAACACTCCCAAAAGAGAACACATATCCACTGGTAGATCGTCTATCAGAAATGCTACTAGCCCAATCAGTATCAGTGTATCCATGTAACTGTATCTGAACCCCAGTCTCATAAAATAGTCCATACTGCAATGTGGACTTCACATACCTGAGTATGCGTCTAGCCGCATCCAAATGCGATTTCCTTGGAGCCTGCATAAACTGACTTACCAATCCAACAGCATAGCTCAAATCTGGTCTGGTAATAGTCATATAAATCAAACTTCCTACTATGCGTCTGTACATAGTAGGGTCTTCCAGAAGCTCACCTGCATCTGCGCTCAGTTTCACATTCTGCTCCAAAGGAACTGAAATAGGCTTACAGCCTGTCATCCCATATTTGGACAGCATGTCCAATCCATACTGCCTCTGCAAGAGCTATATCCCACTTGGTGATCTAATCACCTCAATGCCCAAGAAATAACGCAGCTCTCCCAAATTCTTCATCTCAAACTTCTGCTTCAATAGCATTTTCACATGAAGGATATCTTCATCACTGTCACCTGTCATAATCAAATCATCAACATAAATGACAAGTAGCATAATACCTTTCTCTGTTTTTCTCACATAAAGTGAGAAATTTGCCTTGGAAATCTGAAAGCCAATAGTGACAAGATACTGTCCTATCTTGTCAGACCATGCTCTAGGTGCTTGCTTCAAGCCATACAAGGCTTTCTTTAACCTGCAAACAAACTCAGGATGAACAGCATGCACATAACCTGGTGGTTGCTCCATATAGACCTCTTCTTGCAAATCACCATGCAAGAAGGCATTCTTTACATCCATATGATGTAAAGACCATCCCTTTGATGCAGCCATAGCAATGACTGCTCTTACGGTTGCCATCCTTGCAACCAGACTGAATGTTTCTTCATAGTCAATGCCATATGATTGTGCATACCCCTTGACTACTAATCTTGCCTTGTATCTGTTTACAGAACCATCTGCATTGTGCTTCACCTTATAAACACACTTACAGCCAATTGCATTCTTACCTTTAGGCAAAGGTACCAATTCCCATGTAGCATTTGCTTCCAAGGCATCCATTTCTTCATCCATGGCTTTCTCCCATTTTTCTTTTTCCATGGCTTGCTCAAAAGAAGTGGGTTCTGGTTTTTGTATCACTTTGACCATATACGCATAGTGAATGGCTGTAAATCCATCATATTTTAGCCTATCCACAGGATACCTAGCTCTCGTAGACCTGCGCAAAGTAGGTTCACTCCCAGGTGCTCTCAAAACATCCCTGGTCTTCCTTACTCCAGGTGTAACAATAGAAGGAATACCTAACTCATCATCAATGCTCTGTTCTGAGCCACTGGATTCACCATCCACATAAGAGTGACCTGCATTCACATCAAACATGGGCTGATCTACCTTCTCTTTTCCTTTTCGTGACACCTGCATACCACTATTTGCACTGCCTTGAGAAGATTCTCCTGATCTCAATCTGCCTGTCCATGGCGAAGAATGTGAACCACTGCTAGAGGACGCTCCAGGTCCACTAATATCTTGTGACTGCTGTTGAGAATTCTGTGCAACATTACCATTTTGTGCATCTACATCATCAATCACATTTACTGGTTTATACCAGCTATTCATCTCATCAAAAACATCTCTGTTCACTGTAAACTTATGAGTAGAAGGGTTATAGCATCTATACCCTTTTTGCTGTAGAGAGTAACCAATAAAGATGCACTTCTCAGCTTTTGGATCCAACTTGGATCTCAACTCATCTGGCACATGTACATAGGCAATGCAACAAAAAATTTTCAAATGAGAAATATCTGGTTTCCTACCAGTATACCTCTCCTCTGGAGTCATCCCATGTATTGCTGCAGTGGGAGTCCTGTTCATTATGTAGACTGCTGTAACAACTGCTTCAGCCCAATAAAAATCTGGCAGGTTTTTTTCATTGAGCATGGTACGAGATACCTCTCCAATATGCTTGTTTTTCCTTTCTGCAATTCCATTTTGTTGTGGGGTATGACTGCATGAATATTGCTGCTTTATGCCATGCTCCTGCAGGAACCTTGCAAACTCATTTGAGAGGTACTCTCCCCCTCCATCTGACCTTAGGCATTTTATTTGCAGGCCTGTTTCTTTTTCAACCATAGCTTTAAGAGTTTTGAAATGCCCAAAAACTTCACTTTTCTTTTTCATAAGATACACCCAAACTTTTCTGCTGTAGTCATAAATAAAAGTGACAAAATAATGACAGCCTCCAAGAGATGTAGCTTTAGTCGTCCACACATCAGAGTGAATTAATTCCAATGGCTTCTTACTCTCTTGAACATGTCTAGGAAATGGTTTCCTTGCCTGTTTTCCAAACTGACAGGCTTCATATACCTTATGCATTTCTGCAACCTTGAATTTAGGCAATCCTGCAACAATGTTTTGGGCCTGCATTGATTTCAGTCGCTATACATTAACATGATTAATGGGTTTATACCAAATATCAATATCTGCAACTACACCGGTCCCATGTGCAAACATTGCTGCACTCAATTCAGACATGTCTGCATCCAACGTAAACATTCTGCCCTTCTTCTTTCCTTTTGCTATCAAGCGAGCTTTATTTTTCATATTCTCAACAAAGCATCCATGAGGATTAAATCTGACCTGCAAGCCCTGCTCAACCATTTGACCAACAAAAACCAGATTCTTGGTGATATTTGGGACATGAAATACATCGGACAGGTATTTCTTTTTTCCATCCTGCATAGACAAAGGAATTTTTCCAATCTGCACAATAGGATGTGCAGTATCATCACCAGTCTCCACAAATCCTGGTTTTTCAAATTTCCTTGCATTCTCCATCCATTCTGCATGACCTGTCATGTGGTTTGATGCACCTGAGTCAACATACCACACATCATTGCTTTCTTCTGCACTTGTCACATAATTGTTCAAGTGCTGCACCATAAGCAAATGCTCATTTCTGTCATCACCCTGTCTACTAGAAGATGCATAATTCCCTTGTTGCAATTTCCCATTCATGATGTCATTCTGCTTTTTATAGCAGTCTTTAGCCATATGACCCATTTTACCACAGTAGTAGCATTCAACATTGCTGTTTGCATTTTGGCCTCTTTGCCATCCACCACGACCTCTTTGGCTCCCCCTGCCTCTAGAGTTACCACGTCCTCCTCCATAGGACTGGTTTTCTTGAGTTTGCTACATATTCTGATTTCTACCACGACCTCCAAATCGGCCTCCTCTGCCTCTGCCTCTACCTTTTCCAACATTTGAGTAGAAGACAGCTTCTTTTGAAGTTCCTCCTGAAGAAGATGCACCACCATTTCTCTGCTCCTTAAAAATTAGAAGAGCAATCAACTCCTCAAAATCAGAAAATCTTTCACGAACTGAAATGGATGTCCGAAACTGTGCATAATCCTTTCCTAGACCATTCAAGGTCACAGAAACTAAATCATCATCTTCCACTGGCGACCCAATGGAAGCAAGTGCATCTGCAATCTTCTTCACCTTCATGTGGTAGTCATTGATGCTCATACTTTCTCTTTGCACATTGTGCAACTCTTGCTTGAGCTGCATTTTCCTGGCTTGTGTATTTGTGCTATACATTTTTGACAAAGTATCCCATGCCTCCTTTGGCGTACTTGCATCCTGAATATGCACAATCATAGAGTCTGAAATACTGATAGACAGCCAGTACATAACTTTCCTGGCTCTCTCATGCCATGCGTTAAATGCCTGCATTTGCTGTTGATTGGGAACATCAGGAAGAACTGGTTCTTCTTCATTTCCGGCAACAAATTCCCAATATCCTTTTCCCATAAGGAAATTCGTCATTCTAAACTTCCATGCTTGGAAGTTGTTCTTGTCAAGCTTTTCAGTGACAATCTGTGAGAGAGAATCAGATGCCATTACAGAATACTGCAAGAAATTCTGTCACTGCAAAAAACACAGCTTCACCCTCAGAAGGGCAAATCTGCAAAACTGACGAAAGTGGTATTTGACCACACAGTCACTTCC
Organism: Lygodium microphyllum; assembly: GCF_053477565.2. Classification (NCBI taxonomy): domain Eukaryota; kingdom Viridiplantae; phylum Streptophyta; class Polypodiopsida; order Schizaeales; family Lygodiaceae; genus Lygodium; species Lygodium microphyllum. The sequence continues at coordinate 59,629,632 of NC_141146.1, forward strand.
TAGTGACGATTTTGCATCAACAGGCAACAGGGATGATTCTGTAACTCCCAATGTCTCTGCACACAAGCATACGATGCAATCTCTGTGGTAACTTTTCACCGACTTGTAGAACAGTGGTCGCACAGCATAAAACATGGCCTTTTCCTGAGTGCGTGCAGAAAACTTCTGCCTTCAAAACAGGCCCCGAAATGGCCTCAAATAAAAAAAACAGGGTCACCGAGGGCTAAAGCCCTCGCCCGCAGCATATACTGCCCTCTTGCTTCACCGCGAAGGGGGTCTCAACCTGAGACAATGCACTCTTGCAATTTCCGGCTGTGCTACCTGCAGAGATCTGCTCCCAAAACAGAAAATGAAAGCAACACTGCTCCTCTTACCAGAACACCGCGAGCTTGGCTTGCTTTCTTGAGCTCCTTACCACGAACAAGGCTCTGATACCATGTCAAGATTGTGGGAGAGAAGGAAGGAGTCTCACTTGTAGCTTTCTTACTTGCACAATGGGGGAATACACACAAAGGTGGAGGCTGAAAATAGTTTTCCTCTTCTTAGTTGTGTAAGCCAAAAAAACTCTCTCACAAAGAAATAGAAGAACCCTATATATGGGTCTCAAACCAAACTCAACTAACTAAGGTGGCATACTAACTGAGCCACGAACTAGAGTAGATAAGGATAGCTGTCATCTAGCTATTATTCATGGGCGGTGTACCAACCGCATCTGCAACTAACACGTCGGTGACATAAATGCACAACGGTCACCCTGGCATATCACGAGTGGAGCTCGATATCTCAACATTCCTCTCAGCCATTAAAGCCTTTCTCTCTTCAAGAGACTTGCGCACAAAAGGTTTCTTCTGGTCCTTTGGCTGCTATCCAAAGAACTTGGCTGGCTTCTTCTTGAATTGCCAAGATTTACCTGTGCTTTGAGAAATCTGAGAAACCTGTTTACCAAATGGCTTCTTTACTGAAAATTTTTCAGATTTGTCTTGTTTAATGCCCCCAAAACCACTTGACTGTCCCAATAATAATGCATTTCCTGTGGTAGCATTCTTAATTAACTGAGTAAAGTGGTGACCTTTGTCTTTGTACAATAATTCCGAAGTTCCTTGGGCAGCCCATAGCAATATTTCTCTATCTGCTCAGTCAACGGCACAACCCTGTAAGAAGTGACTGGAAGCAAAGCCTCCCAAAACTTCTTGTTATAGTCTTCCAGATCCTTGCATTTAGATGCATTCAAATTGTGCCAAGCTGACATAACATCAATCTCAAATTCATTGGTCAACCAGGCAGAAGCAAATACTTGCTTAAAGTAAGTCCAAGTGGCAGGAGCCTGTCCTTGCATCAACAGTGTACTCCACCACTGACTAGCATTGTCCTTAAGAAAAGTGGCAGCTTTCCGGACCTTAGAAGGCTCTGTAAAGTTCCCTCCTGCAATTGCGGCATCAAACTGCTGTAAGAAAGAAAGAGCCTTAGTTCTATCTTCAAATCCTCGAAAGATGTCAAACTGTACGTACGGCTGCACCACCTTCCTTGTATGGCTTTGGCTTCTCATGAGCCATCAACGGGTCCGTAGGATATGCCTGTAATATAGGAACACTTACAGGTGGCATAGGAGTTGCCTGACCACTGACTACAGGGCTTGTAGACACAATACTTGCTTGCTGGTTTTGATAACCAGCCATACCAAAAGTGCCCTGTGGCATGCCAAAACTGCCCTGAACTCCCTGAAATCCAGGCTGCATGCCTATATTACCATACATGGGGTTTGGCATAAAACCCTGTGTACCCCCAAACACTGTTCTTGGTATATAAATTTGGTTTCCAGGCGCATAACCAGCCATACTCTGAAATACAGATCCACCTCCAAAGTACCCAGGATGTACAGAGGCCGGTGGGAAAACCTGTGGTAAAGCCTAAAAACTGTTTCCCTGTCCATTTAAACCAACATTTGGCTGCTGTAAAGTGGCGAGCTGAACTGGCAATGCCTGTGTAACTAGCGTTTCCGCCACCTGTTCTTGGACAGTCGGAACCAATCTTGGAGTCTCCATTGACTCTGCAAGCTGTCTTGGTGTTTCCACTGAATCTGCAGCATGCTTACCCTTATCCTGGACCTCTACTAGATCCGAAATCTTTGCAGATTGCCCAACTTGCTGTAAAGGAAGGGAAGGCTGCAAAAATGCCAAAAACCTTGGATTCTGTATCACTTGAGTAAACATACTCACAGCAGCAACTAATTGAGTCTTGAAAATGTCTTCATCCATAGAAGAAGCCATAAGAACTTGTGGCTCAACCATAACAGGAGGAGTAACAAACTATGGAGGTCTAGAAGACTCTCCCACCTCATGAACAACAAGGATCTCCTGTGATGAAGACGCTTCCTCTCTGGTGTCTTCCTTTCTATCAGCCATAATGCACAATTCTATGTCTTACACCCAAACAAACCCTGGCTCACTCTTTAGGGAAAAAGTGATTCGATCCCGGCAATGGAACCATGTAACCGGCCTATTCACTGGGAAGGGCGGTAGTGTACAACCAAAATATCTAAATGCTTTCACCCAATTAACAGTCGTCCACTTTACGTGAACTTAAAGACATAGAATCAAGAAGAAAAACAGGAAGCTAGAATGCTCTTGTTGCCACACAGACACCCTGTTGGCCCCTAAGTTAGGCGCCCCTTGCGGTATTTCTTTATTTTTAAAAAGAGAGAAAATACAATGGGCTGTCTTTCACCTATTCTGGGTGAAATTTGGCAGCATAACAGTACAATTACTGATCCAAAACAAGTTGGTCAAGAGGGGAAACTCTGCCCAAGTCTATATCTTCTGATTGGAGTGCAGAATTGACCATTTCAGCCTGCTGTAATTACTGGTTCAGACTTGTTCTGAAACCTGTTTTCAGCTCATATTGTTCCATGTATTGTTCAACATCATCAGTGCCAAGTGCCCCTTGATTCTGACATCAATTGTGCCCTGAAATAACCTTTGAACAGTCCAGAATCAGTACTGGTTTAGTGCTGTTTCAGGCACTTGCTTGGTGAGGTTACCACCCTCACCTGTCCCTGCTGGGACAGCAAACAATTGCTCTTGTTCCTGGAAAAAGGAGGCTCTTGCTCATGCAAAAACAACATATTCCACATAGCTGTACCTGGATTAGAAGAAAAGCCCTTGATTCCGCAGCATAACCATACTGTCAGGGAGAGAAAGAGAAAGAGTAGGAAGCAAGCTCAGCCCTCTGTGCATCATAGACAAGGTAGACCAGCTCTCAAGAGCTCTCCATCTGCAGCTGTTCATCACAAATGAGCCCCTTTCTGCCCAAAAACTGCACGCCAGCCCTCTTTAAAAGAGGTAAGTGCACACATTTGTGCCAAGTGGCAGCACTAGAAGATATTTCCCGTTCCAGCCTTCCGGTCTAAGATTCTCCATGCCCGGTATAGAATTTGACCTCGGCACAGACCAGAGGATTAATCCTCGAGCAAAAACGAAGATAATGACGCGAACAGATTCTGGGGTCCCAAAATAGTAACTCCCTAAATTTTAGGAGTTGCTTCCATTGCATCCCACTAGTCTTCTGACCATCTTTGCAGACTATAGCTACATCCAAATTTGTAATGTAGCTCAACTGAAAGTGAATTTCCACTGATGACCCCACATGGACTAATCTCTTAAAGATTTGTCCATCTTCACTTTGAACTAGTCTCTTCCAGGCTAGTTCTTCAACACACTTGTCCATATACACTTTCACAAGTCTTTTCTAGGCTTGTCAATCTACAGTGCCATCAGTCTCTTCCAGACTTGTACTGGACCTTAACTGTCCAGTCTTGACTCACTGGACATTCCTGTCCGTTTCACATACTGGCCATGCAACTCAGGCGTTTAGATTTCAAGAGGGATCCTTCCAAAAAGAAAAACCAAATAAAATATGTAATAAAGAAATCAACAAAAAGGTAATAGTTGTCACAGTCTTGTGACAATATCTATATAGATAAGGCTGATTTACCCCACCTCACTACCCTTCCAGAGTCTTTTTTTGGCACTAGAGAGTTGTGACGGATGACCGCAACATGCGTACTAGAAAGCAGGAGGAGGGGTTGCCAGGCCCTTCTCGCGGTCTGAAGAAGATGACTTGGTCCGTGCCTTGGCATTGGCCTTGGCAAGAGGATCCGAGTTGAAGTCGGAGGAGGCAAATGATTCTATGAAGGAGTTCATATCTTGCTATTGTTGCTTCTCCTTCTTTGTTGAAGCGGATAATTGTTTGCAATCCTTGTGTAATTGTTTCTTTTTACCATAGTGATAGTACCGGGCCTTTGACTTCTTCTTCCTGTCACCCCTCTCTAAAGCGGAAAAGGTCTCATTGGAGCCACCATATTGGGATGGAAGCCACCCTTGTACCCCAAAGATGCCTTGTGCTCAAGTAGCATTGAGGACATATGGGTAAAGCTCAATTGGTGTCGAGGATGTCTAGGCCCACAAAGCATTGGCTACTCCATCAAACTCCAGAGGGGGACTTGTAGAGCATAGTCCCCACAAGATGATTGTTTGGAAGGGTGAATTGCATGTGTCAAAGCTGATCTTGTATCTGTAATATGAAGCAAAAGTGATTGAATAGTATCCTTTGGCTCACACTTCATCTGCTGGAGCTGACCACCATAAAGGGTAATGGCACATATAGTTGAGGGAGCCTTGTACAACTTTTGGAGCTTTGCCCATATCGATGAAGCTGTCCTGTAGGAGGTGATTGCCAAAAGAATTGCTTTAGAGATATAGTGAAGAAGAGTAGACTATGCATGGGCATCATCGGTATCCTATGTGAGCATAGTTCTTCATAGTTGTCTTTGTTGAAATTGGCTGGAAGAGGAGTGGGGCATTCATGATGCTCAAAACCTCTAGAAACAATGTACCATAACCGCTTTTGGACAAAGCATGCTTTCATAACAGCAATATATGTTAGGTAATTAGGGCCGTGTAATTTGTCATTAGAGGAACAATAGGGGGGAGCCATTTGGAGAGGATAGGAAGAGAAAATAAAGGAAAGAAGAGGAGGAGAGAGGGAGAGCACAGCCAAAGCATAGCACAGATTGCATTGATTGGAGTTCATATGCAGTGTAAGACAAGCTGATCACAAAAATGACTCTGCAAAAGCATTAAATGCAGCAGCTGCACAGCAAAACACAGACTTGTCGAGCATTAAATGCAGATAAATAGCAATTAACTAAAGCAGGAAATGTAAATGCAGAGAGCTGAACCAAAAATGCAGCCTGCAGAGTGTAGGCAGCCAGGCATTTTTCAGCAGACAGGTATTGCTAGGCTTTAATGTTGGTTGGCCAGCATAAAATGTAAAAAAAATCACCTCAATGACCACTAAAAAATACCTAAATAATTTAGTAGTGCTTGGCACATCCCAAACTCACACATGAGCTAACTAGACTGCTAACATCTCTCTGTCTCTCTATCTCCCCCCCTGACACACACCTCCATTGACTTCCATCTGCCATAGTCTACTGGTCACACATGAGCTCCATACCCAACACTACAATTGTGATGATGGTGATGACATCCGCAATTATGATGATGTGGCTTGTGTGCATGCTAACGAGCATGATGATGAGACGACTATTGTTCGAGATGATGACGTTGAGGATTTTGACGATGGTGATGACATAGGTGTAGCTGACGAGGATGATAGGCTGATGGCCATTTTCAAAAACATATTAATTTTTTTTTCATTAAGGCTCATTTCGGAATTGAGATTGAGGTAGGCATATGTATAGACAGAAAACGACCCCGAAACCGCAGGAATTCGGGTGGGGCCAAAACCACTTGTTCTTGTTCTTCTAATGGGAATAAATCCATGAATATTTTACCATCATTACACTACTTCACTCTCTTCTCCACTTCGTGTCTATTGAGCTGCACATTTGATCCAACAATCTCATCTATGTAGTAGGGTTTATGGGGGTTTGAAACATCAAGTATTCAATTACTCTTCATTTAATTCCACAAGGTTCTACTTATTGCATAATTAGGGAACTTGAGCTTTGTGTCTGTATAGCCCATATCTTAATTTTAGTACGGAAGACATGGATTATCATTTTTTGTAATCTGCAGTTTAATCGGGAGTCGGATGGTTCACTGAAGCCTTTGCCTGCCAAACACGTTGATACTGGAATGGGTTTTGAACGCTTGACCTCTGTACTTCAGCAGAAAATGAGCAATTATGACACTGACATCTTCTCGCCCATATTTGATGCTATTCAAAAGGTTAGTATAGCTATGTTGGGTCAGGATACATGGTCCTGATAGTAAAAGTGTCACTTGTGTTTGATCCGTGTTATGTCTCTTGCCCTCAATGCATTAAATTTTCAAATATATAAGCGTGGTCTGTTGCAGTCAACTGGTGCACGAACATATTCAGGGAGAGTTGGCTTAGAAGATGAAGATAAGGTAGACATGGCCTATAGAGTTGTGGCAGACCACATTCGAACACTGAGTTTTGCTATTGCAGATGGTTCACGGCCAGGTTTGTTATCATGCCTGACGAACTTCCGGTTACCCTTTATTTGCAAAAGGCAACTATTCATGCTATGAAACATTTTCAGGTAATGAGGGCCGTGAATATGTCTTGCGGCGCATTTTGCGGCGTGCTGTGCGGTATGGTAGGGAGGTGTTGAAAGCACAAGAAGGTTTCTTTAGTGGGTATGCATATGTCACTAGTTCTTAGGAAGCTACCTGGCTGACAGTTTTGGTTCTGTTAATTTTGTAAGTATGCCGCGTTAAAAGGTTACTTCCTGATTATTAGGCTTGTGCACGTTGTGGTGGAAATGATGGGAGATACTTTCCCAGAGTTGAAGAAGAATGAGCAAAAAATAAAGGAGATAATTGCTGAGGAGGAAACCAGCTTTGGGCGAACATTACTGAAGGTCTTTGCAAAGCCAAAATTATTACTGCTATTTTCTCCTAGGTTTGAGGTCTTGGTTTAACGCAGGCAACATTTACAGGGTATAGAGAAGTTCAAGAAGGCTGCTTCAGAGGTTACTGGTGGCCTATTAAGTGGGCAGGTATTGCCATCCAAATGTTTAGGCTTTTTGGGCTAGGGCTTATTTACTTGTCTCTGAAATTTTTGTCCCTATTATAAATGCTTATTTTCCAGTGCCATTAACTGCACCTGTCATGCGATGCAGGATGCTTTCATATTGTGGGATACATATGGTTTTCCTATGGATCTAACTCAGGTTTGCTCTCTTTGTGGGCTTGCTGTGTACTGCTTATCTTTAACACAGTAACATTTGCTGACTTGTCTTGGCATTGACACAGCTAATGGCAGAGGAAAGAGGGTTGACTGTTGATGTCGAGGGATTTAATAAGGCTATGGATGAGGCTAGAGAGCGTGCTCGGACTGCACGAGGCAAGGTTGGTTCTTGCAGGCTGTGTCTGAATTTTGTCTGTCAATAAGGTTTTGTGAGAAAAACATTTATTCTGTGAATTTGACATTGAAGAGAGTGGTAAAAGGTATGAGAAGGCTCTAAGATCTGTCTGCATTAGCACTTCTGGAGTTCATTGGCATACAGATATTCAGCTAAGTAAAATATTTGGCGTCCTGCAAAAGAAACCAATTCTGTTACGTTGCTGTTTTTGGATTTGATAGACTGGAGACCGATCGTTGGTCCTGGAAGCTGAAGCAACTGCTGAGCTTCAAAAATTGCATGTCCTGCCTACAGAAGACAAGTTCAAATACATTTGGGGAAAGGTATCTATGAGCTTTTTGTTCCATGAGCTTTAAGAATGAAATTTGAATAAAGTTGTCTAAAACAAATGTGTATCTACAGGATCAAACAAGTTCTGTGAAGGCTATTTACACAGCCTCAGGTTTTGTTGAGAGCATCGCATCGATGGAGGATGTTGGGATTGTGCTTGAGAGCACAAGTTTTTATGCTGAGCAAGGAGGCCAGGTATTTCCTGGTTCAGAATACCTCTATATGAGATTGTAGATTATATGAACGCCTTCCTTTATCTTGTTGGCAACACAAATAGCTGAATAGGATATTACAGGCTATTTCTAATTTGTAGTTTAAGTTGTTTTTTTTTTGGTGCTTGATTTTGCACTAATTTGTAGTGATGTCAGTGTAATTTTCAACTTCTGTCCTGAAATATCTGATACTACACTTGCTACTAATGCTAGGATACCAAACATCAGTTCCTTTTTCTAGAACCTTGTGTTTAGCTCTGGGAGCAAACTGTATGCACTCTGTTTTAACTATTTCCCAACAGTCAACCTGCTCTCCTTTCTTTGCTTTACTTTCCTGTCTAGGCTTGCATACTTGTAAGCATCTTGTTTTCTTTTGCTGGTTGAACCCCATCCTTATTCTGTATTGCCTTGTCAAGTGAGCATGATGCTTTAGATGGATACGATTTGTTTACATGTAGCAAGTCAAGCAGGAAGTCCCCATGTCAGCATTCTGAACTTGCATTTTGTTTTTTGAATAAAATTGTAGTCATTTAAGTTGGATAAGCCTAATGTATTTTCCTTCAGATATTTGACACAGGACTTCTAGATGGTAAAGGTGGGATTTTTGAGGTTAGAAATGTTCAGGTGTATGGTGGCTATGTCCTTCATACTGGATCTCTCCAGAGCAGTGGGTGCAAGATTTCTGTTGGGGACCAAGTTCTTGCAAAGGTTGACTATGAGCGTCGTGCTTGTGTTGCTCCGAATCACACTTGTACCCATATACTGAATTACGCTCTGAAGGTTTATCCTGCATTCTATTATTTGGCCTGTTTTAAGTCGATACTTTTATCTGCCATATGTGTGCTGAAACTTCTATTCAATAGGCCGTGCTGGGTGATCATATAGATCAAAAGGGCTCATTGGTGGCAGATGACAAACTGCGTTTTGACTTTTCACATGGTAAAAGTGAATTTGGCCTTTTGTCAATATAACATTGAAACAAGATTTTTGCAATATTTGTGGAGATTCTTCATCTTCTTGAAAGTTTATGTTTGAGGGTGCATTTATCTGCAGGAAAACCAGTTGATTCAAAAGACCTTGCAAAAATTGAATCCATAGTGATTCAGCAAATCAGAGATGAGCTACCTGTTTATGCTAAGGAGGCAAGTTTGGCTGAGGCTAAACGCATCATGGGACTTCGTGCTGTTTTTGGTGAGGCAAGTATCTGGAAGGGCTTGACAATAAATGGTCTTTGAACCATACTGACCACAACTCATACCTGCTGTTTTTGTATTTTTGTTTCCATTTTTCTGTTTCATTGTTTGCCATTACTGGAGAACTTGCTAAAACTTGTCTGTGCTTCCCATTCTTGTCACCAATTCTGTCTATTTTGTTGTTTCCCATAATTGGAAACTTTCTAAACACCTCGTCTCTTCTTCCATAAATTGGCTTCCCAGAACTGTGCTTTGAACAAGTTGTAACTTTTGTACTGGGTTGAGTTTGTAGATTTCAATTCCTAAGTTTGACTCATAGTCTATGCTTTTTGAGTGCTGACTAACCTGTTTGAACTAGGAACTTGTCTTGCGAGACCTTTAGTCTAGACAGATAAAAATGTCATGTGCATAATGGAAACAGGTTTATCCAGATCCAGTTCGAGTAATTGCTATAGGGAGGCCAGTTGAGGATCTGCTTGAGGATCCTGAGAATCCAATGTGGGCATCTATCTCAACAGAATTTTGTGGTGGTAGGTGCAGCTCCTTTCCTGGTGATTGATGTGGAACTGTTTTTTATCCACAGAATTTTGTGGTGGTAGGTGCAGCACCTCACATTTGTGTTTGCTTCAAAAGGTACTCATTTGACTAACACAAAAGAAGCTAAAGCTTTTGCACTAATCTCTGAGGAGGGTATTGCAAAGGGAATACGCCGTATCACTGCCTTCACAACTGGTAAGGCTGCTGAGGCTATTCGTGAAGCTGATGCATGCTCTGAAAGAATTGCAGCTGCATCAAAGCTTGAAGGTGCTTCACTTGAAAAGGTAAGGCGAACATTAATGTTTTATAGTTCTTATTGGGACTCCATATATATCAGCAAGAATAGAGTGCATGAAGAAAAAACTTCATCCAACTCAATGATGATTTGCACACAGGAAGTAGCTTCACTGAAAAGCTTTGTTGACACGGGGATTTTCCCAGCAGCCAGGAAAGCAGCGTTCAGAAGTGAATTGGCAGTACTACAGGTTTGATCTTGTAGCTTGATACAGCTCGGACATGTCTATAACATTTGTGTGAATCTGTACATTGATGTTACTTGTATTCACAATTCCAACCTCTGAAAGCTCTTTCTCTTTGCCCGTTTTCAACCAGTTTATTAAGCTTTTAGATTCCAAAACCAGTCATCAACATAAAGAAAGGCCGATGAAGTGTATGAGAAATTAAAATTTTGATCCTTTGCTGGTGAGCCATCCAAATAGGTGTTACACTAGACTCACATGATCATTGGTGAAGGATAAGAGCTGGAAAGAAGGGATGGTGGTAAATGATGGGCTAGTTTGTAGTAAATTTTGTTTGATAAAGTAGTTGTTTTTCCACTAGATGACTCCCCGAATTAACTGATTGTAACAGGAGCGAATCAAGAAGGCTCAGAAGGCTGCAGGTGAGGCTAACTTACAAGCAGCAATAAAGCTTGCAACTGAAACTGCAGAGAAGACAGCTTCAAGTGGTGACGCCTTCTGCATGCTACGTGTTGATGTTGGGCTGGATACAAATGCACTTCGTGAAGCTCTTACCAAAGTTTTAGAGAAGCAAAAGGTGATTTTGAGGAGGTTGAAGTATGTTCATCTTTGTCCTTGTGAGGTATATCAAAGTTTTGGTTAGGGAATTGGGAACTTGCATTGCACATAGAATCCATTTTTGGTCATTCAAATGCGAACAGTTCCTTGAGCTCAAAATGTCATAACTCCATATAAATGAGGGTCCACTCAAGAGTAGAGTTAGCAACTTTTTAGTTGTTTGTACAGTCAATGGTAGTTAGTTGCTCGGGGGGTGTCTTATTAATAGGCACTTTATTGTACTAACCCACCAGTATAGGCGAGATTCTGGTATATGTTATGTGTTTGTAAGTACAGTTCTTCAATTTAAAATTGTACATTTGCATTCAGGCATGATGTACAAGATGTTAAAAGCCGGTTTTAACTGTGCAGGAATTGGCTGTAATGATGTTCAGTGTTGATAAGGATACAAATAAAGTCTTGGTGTATGCTGGAGTACCAGATGCACTGTGCAAACGAGGTTTGGTCACTATTGATTGGCTGCGCAAAGCTTTAGAACCGATCAATGGGAAAGGTGGTGGAAAAGGTGGACTTGCTCAAGGACAGGTATAAGTCATTCAGAGTTTTAATAATTGAGTTTGCTTGCCTCTACATGTTTATAGTGTGCAATAATTGTCGAGATTTATGGTGTGCATGTAGTAGCTCTCACATATAGGTTAGACATCAGCCCATTCACCTTCTGACATTAGGATACTAGTGTTATAGGATTCAGGTGATGCTATAGAAGGTTGAAGCACGGCTAATTCTTGGGAGTTGGATTGCTGTGAAGTTATACACCTTCCTTTAGACAGGCATTCTATGGTTAACTGTTGGGTTTAAATCAGTTGTAATGTGGTGAAGTTTGTTACAAATTGAACCTTGCATTCATAGTATGTACCATTTCTAGAGTATGGTAGGTTTTGTCTTTTTGTCCATCTCTTGTTATTGACTATGGTTTGGCTGCCAATCGTTCTCTGAAATTCAGGGTAGTAATGCAGCTGGAGTTGAGGAGGCTATGCAGGCTGCCAGAGATTTTGCAGCAGCAGTTTTGAAGAACTGAGAAGACATCTTGCTAAAAGCCTAAGCATATAAGCTTTAAACATGTAACATATATTTTTAGCATTGTGTACGTCACATATGCTTCACGGGAATGATATTACAATTGGGCAATTTTTGTATTGCTATTATGATAATTCATGCCACTAATGCGGCTGAGTTTAGAAGCCATTTTGTGCTAGAAAAAGAGCTGCTTTTATCAAAATTGATATTCAGCATGCTGTTCCATGACATTCTTTTTTATATACACGTTCTGGAACAGGCCAATTACTTCCCTCTTAAGTATTTTTTATTCTCCTTTGAGTACAGCACACAAACCTGTATATTGTAGTATTCTTCACTAATCTCATAATGTACAAACGACTCTTTAATATCCTAATAATATAGTTATGGATGTTCTGGAATGATATTTCAACTGTGGCAGAGGGTAGTTTGCACCCATTGTCAAGCACATGCAACTGTGCAGAAAATTTCAGAGCTCCAGGCATGGCTGTTAATCACTTTCCAATTTGGTATGGTAAAGAGGTTCTTCTGGACGAGGGGTTGAAGGGAATGGTAGTCATGTTAACATTGAAGGACTGAGTGACTAATCCGTCAGGTCAAATGCCATTGGAAGTATGGTGGGCTGAAGTTGGAAGAGAGAGGCATTTACGTCACAAGATCATGCACTAACGAGAAAAAGAGAAAGCAACTCAATAATGAAATCTCATGAGCGCTACCCCAAAGTGAGCAACCATGGACACTCCTAACGAGCTGGAGCATAGAGCACCAGTAAAGTGAATATGGAGTGTAGCACACAATGTGTGGGGTGCCAAGTAAAGGTTGGTTGCCTCCATAGAGGCTATAAATGGGTGGATAAGTTGAGGGGACTATCAGCATCTAACTAGGGGAATCTTAACAGCAGTTTATAAGCGTAGCCCCCACTGGTTGTGGGTGGTTCATGTCATGTGCTAGGAGTGCACATTGGCATAAGAAACCCCTTTTGGAAACATGCATAGATGGATCGGTCTCATTCTTGATGGTGAAAGCACACTTTTCTTTTGCATGTATTGTGAGTTTTCTTCAGCTTGCATTGACAACAACTCAACAAAGACAAATTCACCAACAAGAAGTGCACTTGCTAATTTGCAGTTCTTTACAAGTGCACCTACAATGATCAATGTGACAGGATGAAGGATATTTGCTTGAAATTGTGAGAGATGTGTCAAGATGTCCTCTTATGTCCATGAGATATTCCAATGACATTGAAGTAGTGTGGGCCTCTTCTCCATGACCGATCTTCCTCTACACCTCAAACATCTTGGGTGGAGTGCTTGAAATTGAACTCAAGAAATCATTGTACACGAGCCAATAGAAAAGTGCAAAACAACAAAAAAGGCGAGGATTCCTGATTAGGAAGTAGCAAAAGTAGTACTATAATGGGATGCTTGGCCAATCACTCAATGGGAAATGATAGTCATAGAAGCTCAATGTATTGCAATACAATCTCAATTATTGACCTATTAAAGTGTTTGCGCATTTTGTAAACTTTTCAAAAAACCTTAGTGCTACACTCTTGATGTTTTAGACCATGGAAGCAAAGGTGGATTGTGGCCAAGGATGTGAATATTCACTATGTGGCAAAGGATGTGAATGTGCTTTGAGATGTGATGAGTATGGTGTGGAGTCATTCAAAAGTGCATGACATATGAGGCATCTCGGCAACCAACGATGGCATATGACAACTCCCATAACATCACATTCATAGACTCAAAATGCAACTCCTTGGTCACAACCCTTAAAATGGTTGCGAACACAAGCAAAAAGGCAAAGGCGCAAAACATAGTTCATAGGCCATGCAATCAAGAGATATGATTTTAAGTGTGATGCACTTAATGTTTGCCACACAAGTGATGCTTTGATCCTAGGATAGAAAATTCAATGTCACATCAACAACTTATGTGCAACCATAAAAGCACATAAAATAGCAAAGCACAAGAATACATGAAATAATGATGAATCAAAACATAACGTCTCAGCCCAGTCTCTCCTTAGTTAGGAATCAAAAAGCTTGGTGCTTTGATATTATATTGGCAGTGTGCTAGGCTCAAAAGAGGTTGAGAGCAAGCGAGAGTGTGTGTTTACAACCTCATGAACTCATCCTTGTAATAATAGAGTATAAAGCATAAAAAAAAGCAACCAGGAGAAATAGAAAGCAATATAATATGCGGTGTGCCAAATAATGTTGCCTTTGTATAGCCTACAAGTGGCTAGAGACTCAAGAGAGCCATATGGACAAGAACCTAGAGGGATTGCTATGAATGCCTCACTAAAAGAACCCCAAAAGTACTTTATAGAGTAGAATTAATTCTAACAAATGCTTCCCACCATGTCAAATGAGGGGTTGGTTCCATAAAGTGGTTTTTGTTGGGAAGGATTGTTGTCTCATGGTCCATTTTCATTAGCTTTTCCCCATGGGATCTAACAATTGGAGCCTGGCGGTCTAGAACATTAGTCCAGCACTCAATAGTCTTGAACCTTTTTTGGGTTGATATAATCCACAATGGCAATGTAGCAGTGCAAACAAGATGTATGGAATGCAAACAAGATGCATTGAATCTTCATCACTGATTGAGACATCCTCTATGGAAACACTCAGTAAATGGTATCAACTAGATACATGGTCTTGATTTCTTATAAGTTTGTCTTAAGGAACGGATGCTTTTGACAAATTTTGATACAACCAAGCTTGTTAAAGCTCTTACATTTTCAAAGTTTAATCTAATTATGATTCTTATGGTTAGCTTATCTTTAGGATATGGGAAGATGTATTTATACTTAGGCTACATTTTATTGAGGCAATTTGCTTAAAATTCACCTTTAGACAATACAAGGAATCCCTTGGCCATGGCCTACTTGACTTAGGGCCTCATATTGTTTTAGAACTTCCAAATGTGATGATGGCCACCAATTAAAACTTGGGCTCAGGAGCTCAAGGCTGTGGTTTAGGTCTTAATTGGTGGGTCACTTGGGTTCAACGTCCAAATTCACATGGCATGTTTGCATAACTCCACACTATTGCCCATTCTAGCACTTTGTTGCTCCTCCTTGGTTGGCCCAAACAAAGCTAGCTTTTCAATTTTAGAAGCAATTTTTGAATTGGTTGAAATGTGAGAATATAGGTATTGTATCACAAGTGTCCATGGGATTGCCCATCTATCATTTAATTCTCTCTTTTTCTTCATTAAAGAAATGTCACACATGAAAGTTGGGCTTGTGAGTCCTACTTTATGGGCCATAGCCTCTACCAATAAGGCAAATGATCAATTCCGACATTACATATGTTGCATATAATGATAAAGGTGGGTTTGGCCTTTAATTTTTATTTATTTAAGAAAGAGCTCTTACTTTAGAGAAAAACCATACTTCTCCTTAGCATGCCATACAATGCGAACC
Organism: Lygodium microphyllum; assembly: GCF_053477565.2. NCBI lineage: Eukaryota > Viridiplantae > Streptophyta > Polypodiopsida > Schizaeales > Lygodiaceae > Lygodium > Lygodium microphyllum. The sequence continues at coordinate 59,644,864 of NC_141146.1, forward strand.
ACACTATGAGATTAGGGAACGTAATCCTCCTCTTATCTATTCCTTATGAGGCCCTTTTGGAGTTCATATTTCCCCTAATGGGATAATCTCTAAATGGAAAACTAATAGTAAGCATCTCAATCAACTCTCATATTATAATGCATACAATAACAAGAGTATTGGCTACATTCAACACCACACTACAAGCTCACCCTATACTTCATTATCTCCCAAACTAGTGTATTTCCATAGCTGTAATCTTATTGTGTAGAATAGTTGAGGTAACTCAATATGCTGAATGAGTCATTGGTGGGTAGATGATCCATGATATGAGGAAAAACCCTACTTCACATTTCATCTCACGATAATGGATGAAGCTCCATTATTCAACTCCCTATGCATGTAAATATGTAGGTTAGATAGGTTTTCATAGTTCAACCAACATGGAGGGACTATATAAATAATCATTGGAGGAGTAGATCTTTTAGCTCTAGTATTCAACTCCCTAGGTATTTGTGAAGGTAAGTATAGTGTATATTTTTGTAGGTTGGTAACTAGCCAACTTGAGGCTATATAAAATTAAACATAGATCAGATCTAGAAGAGTTCAATGAATAAAATTGGAGGCTATAAATTAATACATAGGTCAAAAAGGAAAGATCTCAATTAGTAAACTTGTAGCATATAAAGAGGTGAACATTTCATCTTGTTACTACTCCAAATGTTAAAGGTTAGATTGAGAGATATGAGCTCTACGAAACCACTTCCCACAACGGTCTATCAAAAGTATACATGCTCTACGAAATCCAAGTATACATGTTGCGTACTCCTTATCAAAAGTCTATCTATAATTCAAAAACCATGACATCATATATTTACCATAGCACTACTTGACTTTGCTCATCCAGAACTTTTGTTTACACCTAAGTGAAGAGATCCAAGAAACCACTTCACACAAAGGTAGCAACAAGTAGTTCACTCTTTGATTGAATGATACTTTTCCACCATCCAACTACTCATGTTTCTTACTCCTTATCAAAAGTCTATCCATAATTCAAAAAACATGACATCATATATTGATCATAGAAGAGACACATAACAAAACAACATGAAAATCAAGTGTCTTCTTCTCCCCTCAATCATCAATATGTTTTTTTTATCATGGAGTGATTTATATTTTAGAAACAAATCTCCATCTCTCTAGACTACTAAGATCAAAGCCATATAGTTTTCATGATTATAATGGAGAATATATTCACTTGTTTACATGTTCTGTTTCTCTTCTAGACATAGAGTGTGCTCTTGTGCCTTCATTCCTATCATGAACAATGATTAGAAAGAGAAGGGGTGGGCTAAGAGAAAGCAAATTGGAAAATTTCAAACAAGGATGAAGACATGTTAGAAATCTTCATATCTTGTTTTTATTTTGTTTTGCTTGTAGGAGCAAGTCCTAATGCCTATTATAGCATAGTTTTACTCAAGATGACATGACACCATAGTCTCACAATAGTATTGCATTCCATAATGTTTGAAATGCCATATTATCATTCAACTCTATCAATGAGGAGAAGGAAAAACAATGATTACCAAATGTAATGGTTAAAATTTAAGTATGTTTTTTTCTTTTTAAAAATTTCTAATCATTAACAAAACACCCATAGTATTTAAGGTATGATAATCTATGCTAAATTATTATTTTGACTGCAGGTTTGAAGCACCAAAATGATATTGTGCCTAGCTTCCAAACCTAATTTGAAATTCCCCCAAAAAGAAAGTTGAAAGTAGTAAATCTGTGTGTCTGTGTGTGTGTGTGTGTGTGGTAGTAGAGGGGGTGGTGGCACAATGGAACATGCGGTGGGTGGCAGAAGGGTAAAAAGTAGTTGCGTGCATGCATGCACACGCATGCCCATGCGTGCGCACGTGCATGCGCGCGCGCACACACACACACGCACGCACGCACATGCATAGAGTAGAAGGGACAATGGCACAATAGAATGGGTGGAAGAAGGGCATAGAATAGTGGAAGGTGGAAATGGAAAAGGTGGGTTGTAGAAGGGCAGAAAGCAACCTCTCTTCCTTTCTGTGTGTGTGTGTGGAATCAGAACTCGGGTGGGAGGTGCACAAGATGAATGACTACATGGGATGGATGGTGGTGTGAGGGCATGGATGGTGGCGACGTGACGGTACACACACACACACACACACACACACACACACAAAATTTGGAGAGAAATTAAACATTTTGAAGAGAGTATTAAAATTTGGGGAGAGAGGGGATCCATAGCAACCACAAGCGCCGTTTTTGCACTAACCAAATTTTTTTTTTGTAAAAGCTATGGGCCCTCTTGGTCTATGGTATTGGATAGATATTATTATATTTATAGAGGTAACCCTAAATTCTAGCCCCACATTTACCAAATGGTTATTTTGGTTGCTATGAATCCTATGGATCCTAATGATTTGAAGGGTTTCTTAGTAATGGTTTTTGAGTATCACTAGTTGAAATTAACATTGGAAATGATATTGCTACATGTGTAGCCAATCATCATCTTTTATTTATCTTCTTTCTCATTATTTATCAAATTTACTTCTGCTAAATGAAATAAAGACATTGAAAACCAAACACTAAAACGAATGCGGCAAAGAAAGGAAGTTGAACATGCTCAACTTCAAAAGTCGCAACCCAAAGGCTTGATTCGCAAATGCTACCTTCATTATTTGAGATGGAGCCATGTTCACAACTCCATCATTATTCTCTAAATTTGCTTTATTGCATGCTGATTTACTCATTGGAGTCTCTCACTCTCCTTTGGAGGTTTCTTTCATGCTTTCCTTATATCTTTGACTCCTAAACTTTGGACAGTAACATTTGTAGGCAACAAACCTGAAATCTAGGATAATAGGCCTTTGACATAGCTTTCAAGCATTGAAATTCACCCTTGGTGCAGCTTTCAAGGTCCTTCATCAACATTCTCTCTTCCTTGTTTCTATCTCTTTCCTCCACAATGTTAAATTCTTCTAAATTCTACATTTTGGCACTCCAAGTTGCGCATTGTTGACCTGATTGTAGCAAGAGTCGTTTTGAAGTTGTAAATAAAATCAAGCTATAGCCCCTGTTACTAATGGGCTAAGTGCTTAGCTAGAATCGTGTGATGTGTATTGAGCATTGGCCTCTTCCCTATATTGAAGCATGGCCATAACCTATTTGAAATAGGGTAGAGATAACATTTTGGCAATTAGAAAGTGGCAACATTAGTACCATCCCTGATGCTACAACATATGGAGTCTAATTGCCTGTGATGTCCATAAATTGATAGAAATAATTACAGCCACACTAGAAGCTACTAGCATTGTGCTTGTCCACAAAAAACAATTCAAGGAATTTGCTAGGGCAATTCAAAAAGCCAAGTTTGTTTTAAAGGAAGTGCAGTACACACATCAACCAGTGAAAATGTTGCTCTCAAAAGTTTAGAGGCTTGCTTAGCAAAGGCATTTGATGTGTAAGAACAAAAGCCTATGTTCATCCATTAAGAAATGGAGAGAAAGAGTTGCAATAAGCAAGATGGAAATGTCAGTCACAACAATTCTTGAATCTTTTGGCTATCTTCATGAAGCTCGATTCGCAAACAACACTAGTTTGAGTGAGCTAAGAAGTTTGAGATGCGAGCAAGAACAGTAATAAGCTTGAGCAGCAAGATAAGAGACAAGACAAGAGAGTTGAGACGAGGTTGTGCCGAGGTGAGATCATTGCTCCCTTATCCATGTGGTGGTGCATAACATAACTTTCACACTAGTGGCTAGTATTGACTAGATAGTGTTATCAATTAGTCTATTTAGTATTATTAGTGTTGTATTGATTAGTTAGTGAATCGTTAGTGTTGATTTGATGGCTTTATTAGTTAGTGTAGGCCAATTTAAGATTTCTAGATGTTCTCTTTGGCCGTCTAGCGGTTACTCTTGACTAGATAGTATTATTAGTTATTAGTTAATCTAATTAATTAATTAGTTAATTACTTAGTGTAGATCGATTACTTAGCTTATTAATTATTCAATTAGTTATTAGTTATTTTTCCACCATGATTGATAGTAATTTAATTGATAAATAGGCATCTAATAGCTAGTATAAGTAGGCATCTAATAGCTAATGTAAGTAAAGTTGATAGGAGCTCTCTAAATAATGGTAATGTTATATAGTCTACATTGTCTAAATAGTTACTATTCAAAGGAGTTAACATTTAATAGAGCTAGGTAGTGTTGTAATTAATTAGTCTAATAGTATAGTGTGTATTTAGTTAGTTTAAGAAATTAAATATACAAAATAAGAATACCATAAAATACTAAATGATGTTTATAGAGCTTTTAACAATCATAACATGTGCATAATCTTTAATCAAACCACACACCAACTAGCCTTCATCAAGATTTAGCATGTGCTCTAATTTAACTAGAAAACAAACCATATTTACCAGCTAAAAAGATTGATTAGAGAATGTATGCACGCTTGCATGCAAAGTGAAAGTTGGATTGATCATCCTCTCCACTCTCCTTTTAGCTTGGTGATAGACTTGGTCTCCTCATCATTGAAGACGATAGAGGTTTACTTAGAGTCAAGCTCAACACTTAGTTGTAGTGCTTATCACTTGCCCTTGTGTTGGGAGTGCTTTTTTGGCACACCTCAGCTTTTGGTGATGGTGTTGAATCCTTGTTGATGCTTCGAGGGGATTTTGACATGCCCTCCTTACTCTTTGATGTGGGCTTTGGTGAGGCTTGATTGGTAGCAACCTTACTCCTTGGGGTCCTCATGGCACAACACAATAGGGAAGAGTGCTTGCAATTTCCTTACTAGCCCTACAATTGCCTCTAGAGGTCTAAGAGTAGGAACAATGCGATAGAGCTAGAGCAAGGACAATGCAATGGAATTATCAAACAAGCATGTGGAAAGCGGGATGTCCAATGTGATGTGTGTGTGTGAATGGTGCATGAGTTCAAACTCAAGTACTCGAACACTCCACCCAGTAAAATGACACCACCTCTTTCACATAAGTTGGTTCCATGTTTATTCCTAGCCTAAATAATTGTAATGCACTCTAAAGAATACTTTCAATTACATATTAAAGTTCATATGAGAGGAGAGAGAAAAGAAAGAAAAAAATTTGAAAGGGGAGCAAGAGATAGAGGGGGGAGAGAGTGAGAAGAGAGAAAAGAGAGTGAGAGAGAGGGAGGGACAGAAGGAGAAAATGAAATAAATAAATAAAAGTTTTACTTTTTCATTCTCTCGCACAAAGGAGAGAGAGAGAGAGAGAGAGAGAGAGAGAGAGAGAGAGAGAGAGAGAGAGAGAGAGAGAGAGAGAGAGAGAGAGAGAGAGAGAGAGAGAGAGAGAGAGAGAGAGAGAGAGAGAGAGGAGGAGGAGGAGGAGGAGGAGGAGGAGGAGGAGGAGGAGGAGGAGGAGGAGGAGGAGGAGGAGAAGATGATGATGATAATGAAAGAGAAGAAGAAGAAGAGGAGGAGGAGGAGTTGCAATGTTGATTTGCACTAGCTTCACACGTGAAGCTGCATGAAGTGGCCTTTGCATGCAAGGAACACTAGTAGAATTTATTCATCATCACATGGATTATGGATTCTCTTAGTTTTTCAAATCTTTATAGCTCACATCAAATGTTTTTCCAATCACCTCCCAATGGCTCTTATATTGAGGAACTCTATTACCATTACTTTTATGGGTATTTCACAAACCTATTCACTTAAATCTCATACATCTAACACTCGAAGATTTTTAGCTTATTCTAATAATCATTGTATCTTATAGGACACATCTATGTAAAAAGGACTTAAAAGCAAGCTAGGGATTTAGAAGTAGTTGAAAAATTTTCTTGCATGTCAAAAAAGGGGAGTTGTTGAACTCCAACTTGGTTTCAATTAACTTCTTCAAAATGTTAACTGGTAGAAACAACCATGTACTATTCACCAAATTCAAGACAATACGTTATCTTGATCATATACATCCTATCAATATTCCACTTATCTTGGTGGGTCATTACTCATAGCTTTATGTTGATGATAGTGTTAGGTTGCCTCAAGCTCTTGAGACTAGATCTACCGTGCTTAAATCAATTACTCATAAAATTGCTCCAGTGAATGATACAATCTTTGAGAAGGACTTCTCATTGTTGGAATTAGATTGCACTTTCAACTCATCAATATAAGTAAAGCTCCTAAAGTTGATGGCATTACAAAGGAATTTTGAGCATGTTTTTGGGGGAAATTAAAGAATGGATTCTTGATCTTGGGTAACTACTTATGGACAATAGTGGCTAGTCCTATTGATTTTGAAAGAAAACATAATTTTATTCCTATAATAGGTGTTCTAGGGTGCTATGGGACTATGCATAGGAGATGTTTTGGATGAATAATATGTGGCAATATTAAATTTCTTTCATTGGATTTTGGGATCTCTTTATTAGGGAATGGATGATTGTATGAAAAATTATTCCTACACAGATGTGTTAGGCAAGGCTCCTCTCAACGTCTTCTTATTCTTTGTTGCCTCAAGTCTTTTTTGACTAATTTTCAATATTGTATTATTAATGGTGAAATTGGTGGATTAAAAATTTCTAAGCAAAGTTTATTAGACCAAGATCATGTCGATGATACTTTTGTAATGCTTCATGTTAATGATACTTTCATACGCTTAATGCCAATAATAGAGTGATTGGTAATGCTATGTAGCCTAGACTTCATTATCAATGTCAATGGGACCAATTCTTCTCTCATAAGTATCTCTAGGAGGATATTGGTAGCTTGTGTTGGAATGGAAGAATCATGTAGCATGGCCTTTTAATTTGAATCATTATTGCCTAGATTATGCCAAAAATTCTATCTTTTCTTCCTTTAGTTGATTGGAGATCTTCTCACTTAAGGATTGTCAATAGTTGGTGCTTGAAATTCCTTTGGGAAAAGAAAGATAAAAATTTATCTAATTACTTGGAAATCATGTGAAGTTATAAAAGCTTTGCTATCTTTATGAAAATTCTTCAATTAAGGTACTTTAGGTCTATAGCTCTACTTTATTAGATTAAGAGGGACATTATTGAGGTTCCTAAATTTTCTCATCTAGATTGTTGGAATCTTATTGCATCACATGCATTGGATGCTATTCAATTTAAATCCTGTATCAAGTTCCTAATTAGCTTCGAAAGATAATATTGCAAAATATCATGTGGGCACCTCCTCCTCTCTTTGACATGAATCAATTGTTTGAGTCAACTTTGTGGTCATCCTCCTACAATACAATGTTCCAAGCTTGCACAAATTTTTGTCCAACTTTAGCTTCTTCATTATTGAAGATCTCTTCGTTATCGACTCTATTCCTATTTTCAAAAGAGTCAGATAATTTTTGGTCTTCCTTGTAGCTTAAGCACATTATGGGTTTATGTTGGAAACCGATCAATGCACTATTTTATTACATGTGGAATGTTGACTCCATGACTAGTGATTGGATATTCATGGATAAAAAATATATTCTCTTCAAAATTTTAATTTGGACAATGTTCTGTTTGTAGCATGATTTCACATTCAAGTTCACAAATTTTGATGCAAAAAGTATAGCTCTTGGTGGTCAAAGTCTTTAAGTCCCTTTTCAAAGTTGAAGCATCTTAACAAGGTCAAACTTTTCTCCTAGAGACTTTAGCATGAGCACTTCTAATTGATAGCTCATTGATAGCAAATTACTTAAGTTCAAAGTGTCCAATGGGATTTTCCATATTTGTAAGTTGACCCTAGAGCCACATGCTCACCTCTCTTGGGATGTTCATGTTTGAATTTTTTCTAGATGAACATTTTTGAGTTTTGTTGAAGGTTTGTAGGAATCAAAATTTCCAAGAATTTAACCTTGGAAGACTTGAATCGTGATTTGCAAGATGTTTTGATGAGGTTAAACATTTTAAGGATTCAATTTTGTTGGTTAGCTTAGAAAATTAGGAATGAGGTGATCTTTAGGCATGCTAAATTCTTATAATCTTGGCAAACTTTTGTAAGAAGACTATGTTGGTAAGTGGACTTATATAGATGTGTGTTGTGTTATAAATCCATGATCTTGAATAAAATTATTATTCAAACCATGTTGTGAAGTTTTTTAATATTTATTAGATTTACCTCTTTGTTTGCTTTAAAATATATGTATGTCAAATAGAAAAAATTAACTCTCCCGGGCTAGGTAGTATATATAGGGTTTGCAAGCTCAACATCTAAAATGTCATTGGATAGAAATTGCAGAAAAAGACATTTTTACTAACATATTAATATTCACAAATTTATGTGGATACTCTTATTAGAGCCCTAGTGACACACTATTAAAAAACAACATTTATTTAAACATATGTTTCTCATTTTATACAAGAATATGCAACACATATTGCTGCCTTTAATAATAAAAGAAATTCATAATTGCATATCATATATGAGGTCAGTCATCTTCTCAAATTTCCATGTTTCTACATAATGAGGAAATTTTTCAATTGCTTGACTTCTAAAAGAATCACTAAGACATGCAATGCATATTTTTTAGGGGTTATAAATTCATGGTTTAAATGAAGTAAACCCCAACCTTGTCATCAAGATGGTGATGATTAGGGCTCACCTTAGATATTATTGCTATCCACTTACATGAAAATAATGTGAGTGCGTGAATCACTAGTTAGGTGGTTGGGTGGATGCATGGGTGGGTGGGTGAGTGAGTATACAATAGTGTGTGACAGAGTGTGTATAGGTGTGTGTACAAGTACACATGTGATATTAAAGTTATAACTAAGTTTATAGAGACTCATGGTTTTCTTGCTTAGTCACAATTCATATTGTTGATCATTGGTCACAAGAGTCCCTTACTTAGTGCTACAAGGAAAGGGTATGCAATAGTTTATGCAAAAAATGAGAGGAATAAATGGTGAGATGTAGAGTCAATGCAACAAGAGAGCAAGATGGTAAGAGAAAGAGAGACAATGCACACAAGAAGTTTTTGGTGGGTACTAAGATACCCTTTTTAAAAATTATCTTTACACTTCTATATTTGTACATTGTATACAAATGCAAGGGATACCTTCCTAGCCTTTGGCCATTGGCCTTTACTCAAAACCTCCCATTGGAAGGTCAATGTGCCTTTAAGAGAGAATAACTAGTAAAGATACTATCCAATGCCCATTAGCACTTTGTAGTGTGCAAAGTGCTTGGAATATAAACCCTTCATGAGAAGATTTGTAGGTATTCATATTTATGAATCTTGATATGATGAATCTATTTCTCATTAGTATAATTGAAAATATCCTTGCCATCCTTATAACAATCTTGTAATGACATATGCAAAAGTCCTCCCTGATCTTTATGAAATTTTAGACATTATTAAGCAATAAGGAACTCCTTCCCTAATATAAGAAAGGAGGGGAGACTTTCTAGACTAAGGGACTCAATAGCAATTGGGATGCCTTTCTACTTCTTCCCTACTAGCAAATAACCTACTTTCAAGATTACTATGTCAAGATCCTTTGAAATAGCCTCCACCTACTCAATGAGAAGGACATCCTCCATGTCCATGTCAATTTCCTCAACATTTGTGATTCTCTTCCAAGTGGTATTAGTTTGGTGAAGTATTGTTGGCTCTATTGGCTCTTCCTATTAGACCAAGAAGCTAACAAACCCGGAGTAAAAAATTTACAACTCATGCTTCTTTTTGTAAAATGGACACTCCAATATTTTTCTATATCCTTGGGAAGTTATTGAAACCTTTTCTTCACAATTCTCTTTTGGTTATACTTCTTTCCTTGAAACGGGTAATGTATGTAGGACTTAGAATCTTCAATAAATTTTTATGAGTCTACCACCTTCTTGAAGGTCTTGAACTCAACATGTTCCAACAATTCTCTTTTGGTTATACTTGCTTCCCTAAAAGGGGTAGTGTATGTAGGCCTTATAATCTTCAATAAATTTTTTTGACTCCACCATCTTCTTGAAGGCTTGCACGAACTAGATGTTGGACAATATGGTCTCCTCTGTATTGAATGGAGCATTGGACATTTTCCTGGAACTTGCAAAGCATGCAATATGCCTAGATGTTTAAATGAGGAAGAATAACTCCTTTACTTGGGGGGGGGGCAGGGGACCTATCTACTACATTTCACTTCATATTTAACAGATGTCCTCTCCAATGTCTAGGTCTTTTGGCTTTGCAACATTAGTATCTCTAGTCTTCCTCTTCTCTATCCAAACTCTAGAACTTTTGGTCTAGATCTTATATCTCCTCTTCAATGTTGATATATTCAAACTCTACATAATGAATATCCCTGATCCTCTTCTTTTTGGCCTCCATTCGTACTGTGGCGAAGCATCAAGAGCTATTCAAGGAATCATGATGTGAGTATATATGCTTCAATGTGAAAATCCAAAAGAACTTAAAGCCTAACTAGGATTCCTCTCCAACACCCTAAAAGGTATTTAGAGGATTGAAGGGATCAATCTGATGACAAAAGGGCCAACCAAGGAGGTCCTATTTGATAGTTTAGGTAGAAAGACTATGAAGAACATGAACTCAAAGTAGTAGGTCTGTTGCAACTTGAAATATCCAAATCAACCTCATCCATCACCTTAGAGACACCATGGTCATGACACCCTCCATGGATTTGTTAGATTTACCATAGTTTGACATAGGGGAGTCCAATAGATGAAGAGGGACACCTAGAGTAGAAGGAGGTCTAGATTTCCATGATCCATTGCCATGATCCAAACCTTAAGAGCTCAATCTCATCATCACAAAGAGTAATAGAGCATCCCATTCCCCCTAATCTTCTACTATAGGAAAATGAAGAGAACACAAAGGATACAATGTAGAAATACCACAAGAAGCATGAGGCTAGCCTTAATGTGAATTTTGATATCAAGTTAAATGAGAAGAGTATATTTAGAAAGGCACTTCCATTATGCAATGTATGGCTACTTATATGAACAAATCAAACTATAGCTACAAGGTGGATGGACCCTTTAGATGTGGAAGCTGATCAAAAGTCCGATAGAGTTCAAGGAAGAAGGGAGATATACTTGAAAGTAAAGCCTAGGAAAGTATGACCACAACTACGAGAATGGCATCAGTCCATTCTAGAAGCCAACAAGATTTCCTAAGAATCCTTTAGCGAGTAGATACACTCTTCTATCTCTACCCAATAAGGCATGGCCAAGAGTATCAAGAAAAGGAGTATGGTAGGGAACATTTCCTAAAGATCCCTAATTTTAAAGTGACTCATGCTGACAAAATCTACATATTCCAACCTATTGACTTGGTATCTTCCTTTGCATATTTCGTGAGAGAACTCACCCAAAACCATCTTTCATTACCACCTACAACTATCTCTACCTCCAATTAAGCTCCTCCAAGAACCACTAACCCCTTATGAAGATGGGCTACTCCTACTCCTTTTTGATGTCAGTGCTTGAATTGATTGAGTGGAAATGGTTTGCTTTCAACTCTATGCTATATTATTCCCAACCTATTGTACCTAGTTATTATTGGAGGATATGGTGGACAATAGGTTTGCAATGTATACTCATCCTTTTCACCTAAAGACATCACTATAGCTCCAAAGGTATGTGAAAGAGTATATTCTCAGTAACAATTGTCTCCAGTGCAATATCAAGCCACTTCATGAGTGATTTATTTAATCTCTTGTACCTTGTCACTTGTTGTATATTTATTTATTAAAAAAGAGATAAGAAAAGGAAAAAGAAACAAAAAAAGAAAAGAAAGAAAAAAATACAGAGTTGCACATGCACATTCACTACAACTAAGGCAACACCCTAGCCCCTCCTCCATGTCATAGCCTTAGGGCACATTATGGGCAAGATGTCTTGAACTTGCTCATATGACCTATAACCTTGAGGATAGCACCACACCACGCTCTTCCACCAATTAGGTCCTCAAGTGGGGGACAACATTGCGAGTATACTTGGAATTCAACCTAGCTCCTAGTTGCACTTGCATGAGCACAATCACTACACAAGTAAGCTAGATAGGCCCTTAGGAAGAGCATGAGTAATATGACAAGTACAAGGGAGCTCCTCATGATCCCAATATTGGTATCTCGCATCTATGATGACCCCTTCAACATTGACCATCACCTTTTCCTCCCTCTTCATGCTCTGAGTCTCACAATCCCTCTACCATGCCATCTACATCACTTCTTTTGCACCACACCATGCACCCCTAGCATTTTTCTCATTAGATGTCCCAAAGCCTTTCACTAGCATAGTAGAACCATATTTTTAGCAAAACTGCCATGGGACTATAGTACTCATCAGAGGTGGGGGGGGGGGGGGGGATGTTAATTTCATGAAGAAAATGAAGAAAGAGACCTACAAAAATTTGGGAAAAATGAGTAAATTTTGTAACAATTTTTACCACTATTTGTATGAGAATCGGACTCCCTCCCATATAATATTGTAATTAGTAGCTAGCACCTTATATCTAATTTATTTTTCATTAAGGATAAGGGTTGATTGTATATAAAGAAGATCCATGACTAGTTGGAAGCACCACAAAAGGGATAAGATGCCCAAGGGGGTGGGGAAGATCTTTTGTATAAAAAGGATGATGGCGAATGAAAAAGGCTATTCATGTGTGTGAAAATTTTGAGTTCTTGCCTTCTTGCTTTTCACTTGAGAGAGAGAGAGAGAGAGAGAGAGAGAGAGAGAGAGAGAGAGAGAGAGAGAGAGAGAGAGAGAGAGAGAGAGAGAGAGAGAGAGAGAGAGAGAGAGAGAGAGAGAGAGAGAGAGAGAGAGAGAGAGAGAGAGAGAGAGAGAGAGAGAGAGAGAGAGAGAGAGAGAGAGAGAGAGAGAGAGTTTTTTTAAATAAAAAATTTAGGTGAATTTCTACTTTGTAGGCTAAAAATATGGATCCCTAAACATATCAAGTGAAAAATGGGATTATCTTTGAGACCCCAAAATCATAATGATTATCTAATATTGAAAACCTTGGCATTAAAATTGAGATTTTTATAATGTAAAATGGTTTTTTTTTGTAAAGAAAAAAATAGATGTTTGTAGATATAAATATTAAAGTATATAACAAAATGTGATAAGGTACCTCTCAAGTTGAAAACCTTATCATCAAATAATGATGATTTTTGAAGAGAGTTCTTTGATTAAAAAAATATTGGTAAGGAACCATGTGGGTGAAGCCTCGTTCTTTCTCTTGAGCACCTTTTATGCCTATGCTCATGCTTCTTCCTTCCATGCTAAGGCCATACAGAGTTGAGAACGAAAGGAATGTACTTGTGGATTGTGGAACTTTGCAAGAGCAAGGTGAGAGATAGCCAACATACTTTGTAGATTGAATCTCTTGAATGAATAAGAGGGTATCCAAAGTCCCATAATTGAGCTCGTGGAGTACAAACATAGAAGGATGTTTTTTATGTAATGACATAGCACATCGAGGTGAAGTATCACTTCATTATGGAGGTGGTTAAGGACAAGCTCATTGATATTTTCAAGATCCATATAGATGATAACCCTATAAATCTTCTTACAAAGAATTTATCTTTTAAGTGCTTTGCATACTACAGAGAGTGCTAATTGGTATTGGATAGTACCTTCACTTTCTTCTTATACTTCCATAAAGTCACATTGTCTTTTAGGTGGGACGTTGTTTGGGTGAAGGTTATTGGGTTAAAGGCCAATGTCCAATAGCCGGGTGGTCACCCCTTGTACATGTATACATTGTCTAGTGATATATGAGTGAAGATAAAAAAGAATAAGGATACCATTCATTTTGTACCCACATATTTCTCTTGTGTTCCTCTCTCTCTCAATCCTCTTGCACTTCATAGCTTCTACCTTGCATCCCATCGTTGCTTCCTTCTCACATTTGACATGCTTCTCAATCCAATTCTTCACTTTCACTTTGGTACCAACTGAAAAGAATCGATATATTCACACACAATGAAAGGGATATTCCATTCTTCACACACTTCTATGAGTATTGCACAAAGTGGATAAATATTCTTTTGAGATAATGCTCACCTCACACATAGTCCCACTTTGTTTGATGCTTATATAGGACATGACATAACCTGAGATACATCTCTCAACAATGTAAACATAACTCGAAATACAAAAAAGAGCTTCTAGCTTTATCATTTTGATATAAAGTCATTAGCATTAGTGGAAAAATGAATAATGAGGAATTCCTTCTCAATTGACTCTAACTTTAATAAATTATAAACAATATTTAGGTTTGTATGTAAATTCTTCCTTCACTCTAATACTAAGTCTAGTGTGCCTATCTAACGAATCTTGATGGCATGCATTTTTTGTAGTCCATCAGGAGGTAAATTAAGATAACTTCCATTTGGAACTCCTTAATGTTACAGGCATGACAAGTGCTCTTTGAGAGTAAGAAGATTGCTCTCACAACTTACAAGAGAAGAACGTGAAAGAGAAATTGAACTAGAACTTGATTGTGAGATAACTCAATAACAAGAGAACTTGATTATAAGAGAATGCTCACAAGAGCATAGCTTGATTATAAGACAAGACTGGATATAAGAGAAGACTAGAACAAATTAAGAATTGGAAGAGGACTTCTCATAGGAGCCTCACAACTGGTATTGGCAAGACTTAAGGGCTTGTAGCCCATGACCTCTATTTATACTATAGCCTAGGGAGGTTAAGGGGAATACATATTGTTACAAGAGGATGCCATGCAAGATGACATGCATGTCGACTCATGGCATGACATGCATGCTAACACGTGGCACGCTAACATTAGTGATGATGTAAGTGACGATGCAAACATATTTTAGAATGTTCTAGAATATTTTAGAGTCTTCTAGAAACATTAGAAACTTCATGGAACAAGGGGCTATACTAGCTTGCATACGAACCAATCGCTATCCTTGCTTAAGCATCCATTATATTATCCACCCTTCTAGCACCGAGTTCCACGAGGGGTTTCATGTGATTTTGAATATGAATTGGCTTGGTTGGGTGTTGAAGATGAAATTCATGAACCTTTACATGAGTTGTTTAAAGATGTGAAGCTAGCTCCCATGTTCATTCACTTGCATCATAGCCCTTCAAATGGACAAGATACTATAATTTGCCTATTGAAATTCTGGAGTCGAAGATTTTGTTTACTTCATATTCTTGGTGATGTTCAATTATGATTGGAGGCAATGAATTTGGTATTCTTCTAGGGATACTAGATGTATGACATGGCTCCAAGACTGAAACATGGAATACAAGATGGATTTTCATGGATTGGGGAAGTTGGAGATGATAAGTGACTAGATTTAGTTGGCCAAGAATCTTGAAGGACCCAAGTCATTGATAATCTAGTTTTTGGGGGGGTCCATCATTTTCCTTGAGGAATAAAATTGGAGCACCCATTGGAGATTTTGAAAGATGTATCAATCCCTTGGCAATATTCTCATCAATATATATCCTGAGCTCTGCCAATTCATCTTGGGATAGCTTATAGATGGGGCTAAAACGAGGTTGATCTCCTTCTTCTAAATCTATTGCACAATCATGAGGCCAGTATTCTGGTAGTATGTCCACATTCTTCTTTTCAAACACATAATTGAACTCTACATATTGAGCTAGGAGTGTGTCCACATGCTTTTGTTCTTAAACTCTACATATTGACTTGGTTCGTCCTTTGACTTCTCCCTTGGAATTGCATAAATAATAAAGGATGGATTCTTTTTTGTTTGATGCATGAACACCTTTTCCCCAGTGTATATTGGTTGAGAGTTCTTCCTTTTATTATTTTGCACTAGCCTTGGTTCAGACCTTTCTAGACCTCCAATAATTGATATTGGGGTTATGTAATTCTAGCCAGGGTAGCCCAATAAAAATAGGACAGTTTGGGCACTAGATATGTTTAAGGCTATATCTAATACACGACTCCTTAAGGTTTTGGGCATGGAAAGTGCTCTTCGAGAGCAAGAAGATTGCTCTCACAACTTACAAGAGAATAACTTGAAAGAGAAATTGAACTAGAACTTGATTACAAGATAATCAATTACAAGAGAACTTGAATACTAGAGAATTCTCACAAGAGCATGGCTTGATTATAAGAAAAGACTGGATACAAGATAAGACTTGAACAAGACAATAATTGTAAGAGGACTTACCTTGTATGAACCTCACAATCGGTGTTGGCAAGACTAAAGGGCTGGTAGCCTATAACCCTTATTTATACTAAAGCCTTGGGAGATTAAGGGGAACACATGTCACTATAAGAGGAGGATGCCACATGGCATGAGATACATGCTAACACATGGCATAACATGCATGTTGATATATTGCATGCTAACATCAACGATGATATATATGTATTCTAGAATGTTGAGAAATTTTCTAGAATCTTCTAGAAATTTCCTGAAACCAAGCGTTGTATCATCTTGCATATGAGCCAAGGGATGTCCTTGCTTAAGAGTCTGTTACGCTTAGAATAACCAGACATTCGTAGCCTTGATTTACTTGAGTCTACCTTGTAAGGGAAGATTTTTCTCAACCCCACAAGGATCAATCTGAAATGGATAATAAATTATTAATATAGTTTCATATAAGCACTTTTAGGATCCTTTTGGTGATAACTACACTTGGTTCCAAGAAAGTGAGAAATGAGGGAGAGAGATGTGCGTCAACTCCTCTACTCTTGCTTGCCTTTACCATATGATAAACAATAATTGAGAATAAAATAAGGAGTGAACAAATGGCATGAAAGAAGAAAACTCCAAAAACTTGCATATTATTATAAGAAGCTGGGAAGAATAGTAGCTTAAGTGTGAAAATAATAGTAATACCATGTCACACTGACATAGGTATAAAAGGAGGAGAAATGTAAATTTTCTCATCTTTTGACACATTAATACATTACTGTCCTTCTGATCATTACCTTGTTCTCAGCTTCAATGGCTTCTTACTTCTTTCTATTTTTCTCTCTCCTATTCTAGTCTTTCTCTCTTCTTGTCACTCTCTTTCTCTCACTTCTGCACTCCATTTCTCTTCTGCAATCTTCTCTCTCCTCTTTCTCTTTCTCCGGCTTACTTCTTGACAAGTGGTATTAGAGCATTGGTATTTGATCCATTTTTCTCTATTTTAGTTCAATCTTTCACCATAAAAACCAAATTCAAACAATTACTATAAGTATTAGACATAGACAATGACTAGTAGTGACTTACAGGACATATATAGTTAGATAAAGACCATATCTAGAGATATTCAAGGACAAATATGGTGGTGGAAGGCTAAACTAGCAGGTTGTCATAAAATTTTCATGCAATTTTGAGGTAACTTGGTCAAATGGGAGTTAATCGAGCTTAGTAGGGAAATAACTTGTGGTTACTTTTCAAGAGAGGCTTCTCTTTCCTCTTTCTTTAAGCTTTGGTCAAGCTTCAATGGAGTTTCCAACCAAGATCTCTTCTTGCCACAAAAATTTGAGCCTGTAGACTTCACCCAAGTTGAGAATCAGTTGGTTCACTTCTCAAGCTTTAAGTCTACAATCATTGTGAAGGATTAGTGTTGTCTAAACATGTCAAAATAGCCTCGAAAATTATGGTGTAATTTTTGAGTTGATTCTAGCTTAATCTCTCTCCTCCTTAAGACTGATCTACATCAAATCTTGGCTGCTCCAGTCTTCAACAAGTGGAATCCTCTAGTAATCATCAAGATTGCACTCCATTCTTCATACTCAAGCTTTACTCAAAACCCTAAATGTGCAGTCCATGGACATACATGAAAGCTTCAGCTCAAGCTTTCATTTCTCATCAATTTCTTGAAGATTCTTCATCATTTCAGTCCATGGAATCATTTTAGTAAAGATTCTTAAAGAAATTGCAAGGATTAATCATGAATGGCTAAAGATTGAAGCACATGAGCTTTTATGGAGTCAATATTTGGGGAAAACAGATTTAATGCTTCAATCTTAATCATCTGAAGCTTCAAGTTTGCTTCCAAGCATTAAATACACAAGCCTTGAAGATTACTTTGTCAACATTGGACCACAGGAGGCTTCATCAAGCATTTGGGGATTAATCAAGTCATCATCAACCATATCAAAGGTATACTTCTTCAATTCTTAATCTCTCTAATTCATCCATTTATTGAGTTTTATCCAATTGATTGAGAGATTAAAGAATTGAATAATTTCCATCAAATCTCAGCCAACCATTGCTTAAATTAGTCCATTCATGTAATGCAATATTTGTTTGATGCATATTGGATCTAATCAGTGAATTAGAAGCTTCAAAGTGAAATTTCCAACATTGCATTTAATCCGATTGATTGTGCCTATTGATTGATAAGATTGCTTACTCTAATCCATTGATTGGCTAATTTCCTTTACCCAAGATTGAAATACTATAAAGGGTAAGTACTAGCAATTAGTGAGTTACTAAATTGCATTGTTAAGACCCTCTTCCCATCCATTTTGTCAAAATTTACATCCTATTGCATTTCATGAAAAGGGCTGAATGAATATTTCAATAATGCATCTCATGTTGATTGATTAGAGTAGTATGCTACTTTCATGTTGATATTCCCACCATGAAAAAAGGTGGATGCCAGGAGAGATGGTGACACAAAAGAGAGGTGACCCTTCCTCATTATTAAAGATCTCGAAGCGGTACAACCAACTGACCGGGGGGAACTTTACCCACCTCCTGGTGATTTTTCGAAGCTTGTGTAGGGAGAATGCCTTGCCATTTTATCCCTCACACATGTATGTATAGCGAGTGGAGAATTGAAGATTGAAGTGCTTTCAAAGAATGTTCAAGAGCAAAATAGGGTAAAACCGAGAATTTACAAGACACTATAGGGTATTTATAGGTCTTTACAAGTACCAACTTCATTACTGAAATATAGGTGTAGGTACTACAGTGTGCCCACAGGTCCTATTCAACCTCCAATAGGGTTTGATAGCCGTTTGGGAGGACAACCATTTTACTCTTATAGGTAGAAACAATATATTTACAGGTTGAAATAGGGTGTATGCCTAGACAGTTTAGACTTAGAGATTGAATTAGAGAATTTTCTGTCCTAAATTTGTTATGACGTGCTATAGCTCATCTTAAAGAGGGCATTGTTTCTTCTATTTGAATCAAAAAGTTTGCAAATTGGAGTTTCCTAGCTCAAGTTATAGCCAATTTTCTAATAGGGGATACTGCAGGGATTGCACTACTATGGCAGGCATAAAGGCAAGAATAAGACCCGTGATGAGTATGCACAAAAAATCAGAGATTCCATGCTGGATAATATATCTCAATAGGGCCTTGAAGAGCTTCAAGTGCATGAAGAAATCAGTGCACTCAATAACGATGCGTGACCATGATAATATGTATGCCCAACGTCATAAGGAGTTATTGTCAAGAGTGGAGCAAACGAAGTCTTCTATTGAGAAGTTGGTGGATTCCACTACCCAAACAAAGGCTTCCATTGACAACTAGTAGAATATAATGCTTAAATAACGGCTCAATTCTCCTAATGGATGCAAATGCAAATGTGAACCAAAGAAGCCAGGGAGAAAGCTCATTCAAACAGTGAACCCTTAGTCCTACTTTAGCCACCTAACCTAAATGGTCAAGGTCACTAAGGTGTATCCAAAATAGCCAATATGAAGTAAGTGAGACTTCACAAAGACATGATGACTATTTAGGAAATTTGAATGGTACTAATTCTTAAGCTTTTGGGCCAAATACCCAACTTCCTAGAGGTCCTTTACCAATGGAAAGGGTTCACATTAGTTCTTAGCCACCTATTGGGAGAGTTCCATCTTATTTTGGAGCTGAATCTTTTCCTTTTGATCCAAGCGGGAGTGTTCCTTTTGACCACCTAGGAGGGATTTATGATGAGCCATTTGTTGCCACTAGTTGTTCCATTTACATGGGTGCTTGGATAGGTTCTAAGAGCCCTAATATACTTCGTATTATGAAGAGTAATATTCATGGGAAGGATGTGTTCATCTTGACAGATAGTGCCATTACACACAATTTTGTGAATAAGTTCATTATGGACAAGTTGAATTGTCTTCCCAAACTAACTTACATCAGCCCATAAGAGTTTAGGCGGCCAATAGTGAAGAAGAAATCAACACTCAAATATGCCCATAGGTTTCTTTATAGCTGCTTAAAAATTATGAAGCAAAAGTAAACCTGATAACCTTGGAAATGGGGCCCATAGATATTGTACTCGATTGTGATTAGTTGATGACATTTAGCAAAATTACTATGGATTTCTCATAGATGTATATGGAGTTTATCTTTGATGGATAGCTAATCCATTTACGTGGAACTCTTAGTAAATCAGATTTTTAGCTTATCACCATTCGACAACTCAAAAATGAGTACAAGAGGCGCTCACAGATTTTTGTTTTGCACTTGAATAAAGAGGTTGAAGATTAGTCCACAAATTCAACAAGTTATCTAGCCTTAAAGACTCTTCTTGAGGACTAAAGGGATTTGTTTGAGGTGCCTACTTCATTGCCTCCCAAGAGAGCAATAGATCACCCCATTGATTTGAAGCCCAAATCAAAGCCAATTAATAAGCCACCCCACAGATTGTCCAAGTGTGAGTGTGAAGAAGTAGCCAAACAAATCATGAAGCTTCTTGAAATGGGATTCATTGAACCTAGTTCTTCACCTTATGCATCTTCGGTCTTGTTAGTTAAAAAGAAAGATGAATATTTGAAGATGTGTATTGATCATAGGGATCTTAACAAGATCACAGTGATGAAGAACATGTACCCTATACCTAGAATTGATGGGGTTCACTTGATGAGCTCAAGGGAGCTAGATTCTTTACGAAGATTAACTTGAGGTCAGGGTATCATTGGATTCATATGAGAGAGGGTGATGAAATCAAGACTGCTTTTAGGACTAATCGAGGGCTCTATCATTTCCTAGTGATGCCATTCGGGCTTACATATGCTCTAGCTACCTTCCAGAGTCTGACGAACAAGATTTTGTAGCCTTTACTCTTTCAATTTTTCTTGGTCTTCTTTGATGACATTTTGATTTATAGTAATACCCTTCAGGACCATTTATCACACATGACGAAGGTTTTTGATGTATTGAGGCATCATAGACTCTTTGCTAAGGAGAAGAAATGCTCTTTCATGCAGACTGAAGTGGAATACTTTGGACATATTGTTAGTAAAAAATGGATCCAAGCTGATCTTAAGAAGATGTAGCGTGTTAAAGATTGGCCAACACCTACTACCACTACTTCACTCAGAGGATTTCTTGGTCTATTTTCATTTTATCGCTGATTCATCAAGATTTATGGGGCTATTGTAGCTCCTTTGATTGATAGGTTGAAGAAATAAGACTTCTTCTGGGATGCTCTTGTTGATAGTAGCTTCTACTAGTTAAAGGAACTCCTTACTTCTGCTACTATTTTGGTATGCCTAGATTTCTTGAAGGAGTTTACCATATAGTATGATGCTAGTGGCCGAGGCATAGGGATTGTTTTGTTATAGGAGCATGGAGTGATTGCCTTTGAAAGTCGCAAGCTTACAGATAAGGAAATGGCTATGAATATCTATGACCAAGAGATGTTGGCTATCTTGCATGCAATAAAGAAATGGCATCATTATTTGTATGGCAGCCGGATTTAGAGTTCAAAGTGATAGTGTGCTTAAGTATTTCCTCACTCAATCAAGGCTTATTCCTAAGCAGCGTAGGTGGGTAGCTACACTGCAAAATTATGATTTTAACATCACTCATATGAGGGGAAAAGATAATGTAGTGACTAATTCTCTTTCTCGTATGTGGACCTACAAAGTTTTAGCAATGATTGAGCTACATAGTGACTAGATTGAATAATTACATGAAGCTCATCTTTTGGATGAAGAGCTCAGCCATATTTTTCAGAAATTATGGCAAGGTCTCATGGAAGATAGCTCGCATTAACAGCTTCAAAATGGTCTAATTTGGTTAAATGGCAAGATTGTCATTCCCTCTATTTTTTCTTTTACATGGGAAATTATGGAGGAGTTACATTCTTTACCTTTAGCTAGACACTTTGCAGTTTTCAAAACCTATGATAGGATCAACAAAAGCTTTTATTGGAAAGGACTGTGGAAAGATGTCAAAGATTTTGTAATGAAGTGCATGCCTTGTCAAAGTAGAGTAAGGATAACACTCATAAGCCAGGTGGTTTGTTGCAGCCATTACCTATTCCTACAGGCAAATGAAGGTACATTACCATGGATTTCATTACTAGCTTGCCCACTACAAAAAAGGGATGGAATAGTACATATGTGGTAGTGGATAGACTCACCAAGGTAGCCCATTTCATTCCAACCAAGACCCAGTTTACTGCTTCTCAAGTGGCTAGTCAGTTTATGGAGCAGATTTTTAGATTACATGGATTACCGTAGGTGATTATTCATGACAGAGGTTCAAAGTTCATGAGTAACTTTTGGCAGGCAGTATTCACATCCATGGGCTCTAAATTGGTTTTGTCTATGGCCTATTATCCATATATTAATGGACAGACAAAAAGGGTAAATAAGTGGTTGGAGACTTATCTTCACCATTTTTGTTATGATATCTAGAATTCATGGGATTCTTAGTTACACTTGACCGAGTTTGCCTACAATAACTCCACTCATGGTGGAAGGGCAAGAAGCGAGTCTTTTGGGCAAACTTTTAAGCAAGTTTTTTTTGGCAACCCCTCTATTCTTATTCTACATAATTCACTTATTCCAGCCTTAGATCACCTCTACTTTCACTTTCACCACTATCGCCACCACCGCTCTGCTGCCACGCTCCTCGCGAGCTCTACCACCACCACCACCATCATTGCCTTCACTACCACCTTCGTTCTCTCTCTCTCTCTGTTTGTGTCTCTCTCTCTCTTTCTCTCTCTACATGTAAGTAGCTCATTCTCTCTATCTCTCCCTCTCACACAATACACAATCTCTCTCTATCTCTCTCTCTCAACCCAAAATAATTTTGCTAGCACTCTGGATTGATTGAATATGTATTATATTGTGTTATGAAAGGTGTTTCAATAAATTGTTCTCTCTCTCTCTCTCTCTCTCTCTCTCTCATGTTTGCAATAGGGAAACATTTATACGAACACTCCAAATTGATAGAACTTGCATTACATTGGATTGTGATATGTGTTGCAATGAATAATTCTCTCTTTACTTATATATATATATATATATATATATATATATATATCACATTTTACATTGCGTTATAATATGTGTCGCAACAGATAGTTCGCTCTTTAAGTGTAAATATATATATATATATATCTCTGATGGGACCTAAAATGGCCCGGCACTGGCTATGGCACTAGCCGGGACCTCATGCATACGACAAACAACCCCACCACACGGCCTCGCGGGCTAGGAGCGTCTAAAACTCACATTGTACTAAATGCTTATGACGATTTTGCGTTTGTATCCAATATGTAGTCCAACGTTTACCTTCCCTTCTCCTCAGAGGGAGATCCCATAACATATAGGCATAATGCCTCATAATACACACATAGGGAAGCACCTCTCGGTTGATTGCCGCGGCTCCACTGCAACTCTCCTACACCTATCGGGGATTAGCCCCAAGATGCATCGCTAACACATATAACATTCGCACAAACTCTACTCTTTCATAATTCAGCATTCCAGGAGATTTTGATTTGCCTCACAAAACTTTCCCCAACGGAAACACCCGTCTAAACCTACAGCTTAGGTTTCCTGTCCTCTCAGCATTGCTCAAAGTTTATCAAACAAGTGCAATGCATTCCAGGAGATACCACGTGGCATGCTTGATGCAAGGTGTATGAAAATTGTGCACAACCATTTATGAATAAAAAACCAGCCATGTGATGTGCGAAAAACAGCCCTTTCATGAATTTTAACTAAGTGTTACGTGCTGCGCTGCTTTAGGGACTAGCACCGGAACTTTCGTGCTACTAGTCGCCTATATTTAATTATGAAATGATTTCTAAATGATGTGCACAAAGAGGAAAATTAGAATTTGTATCTTTTCAGCAATTAAATCGTCACACAAACTTCCTCCCCTCCTTACCGTTTAGGTGTTGCTGCTGTGCATATGTGTAAATGGTTGTTTTGCATCATTTTTGTATGTAAAAAACAACAAGCATGGACTATAACACAAAAGACGAGGCAAAAATGAGGCTTGACCTCATGCTTTAACCTTGCCAAACATTCATGCACATAAATCTTTTTTTTCCATATTTTTTGAGTGCGAAAATTTCAATTTTCTCTATTTTTTGCTATTTTTCTATATTGTTTATTCATAAAAAATAGGTATTTTATAATTTATTTGTATTGACTTATTATTTTGACTGAAACTTAACATTTTCTTTGATTTTTTTCCATTTTCACTCCTTTTCTCCAACTCAAAATAAAAAAAAACCACTAATTTCCATAAAAAATGATATTTTACGGGTTTTAAAGAATTAATAAAGGCTCTAAATCATTACGGGTTCTATATTTATGTAGTTACAGCCCTCAATCATGATGCAAATAAGGTTCAAACAAAAATTCATTGCATATGAACAACATTTGAACCATGAAACAACAAAAACAATCAAATTTCTTTGTAAAATTGAAGCATACCGCGTGTCTTGCGTGTTGTGGGTTTTTTAATAATTATTTTGAGCACCCCAACCAGCAACCATTCTTCAGTGCTGAACCTCTTTTTTTCAGCCTCCTCTTCATCTTGAAGCAATCCGATCACAGCCGGACAAGCATTCTTTCTTCTTGATTTCTTGCACATGACTTGCCTCTATGCATGAGAGAGAGGGAGGAGAGAGAAATATTGGTTTTTGTTCTCCACAACCAGGTAGCCAATTGAGGAGCGGTTTGGAGCAATGGAGAGCAAAGATAGAATGTAGATCAAGTATTCGGTCAGTTGGGGGGTTGTTCACAGGCCCCATCTTCCATCTCTCCTCCATTTTGTGGATATGGCACCCTCTTTCTGATCACGCGAAAAAAATGCAACCCCCCCTCCCCCACGATTTTGAATTTTGGGCTCCCAAAGGGTCACACCCTTTGGGCTCTCCTAAAGTCCATTTCCACCTTTGGCTTTTTGGGCTTGGTCTCCCGAGCACTCCCTTTTCCACGTCCGGTGTCCGATTCTTGGTTTGAAAAATCCTGGGCGTTCATCTTGAAGTCTTCCACTGCTAGGCATCTCCTAGGGTCTTGTCTCACACACCAAAAAATTATGAAAATTCTTCGACCGCAGTGGCTCTTTTAAGCATTTCTGGGCATTGCCGCTTAAAGTCGTATTGATTGCTACCGTCGCCTTCGATGAAGCCTATTTTTTCCTGGATATTCATAATTTTTGGCTATTTTTAAGCACTTCTCGGCATAAAAAATCAATTGCCATTGGCGACCACGGGATAGGGCGACTCAGCTTGTCAAATCCCACGAATAGATCTGCACAAAAACAACAAAAAGGATCATCATGCTGGTACAAAAAATACACAACATAACATATCACAACTCATACCCTACCCCCTGACAAAACCAGGGCATGAAATCCACGAGGAGTAGGCCTAGCATAATCTGATAGAAGGCATGAAGCTAGTCACTAACCAAATACTCCCACATAGCCAAGCTAAAAAGAACTATCAAAGAGGTCATCCTAAGTGGTGGTTTGAACTACCTACCTAACTAAGGACAACTCAACTAGGAGCTGCTACTAAGCGAGGACACCTATAGCTTGATCAAGAAATAGTATCTCTTTTGGCACAGTTTTTCTTCTTTTAGGTTTTTATTTTTCCATACTCGAGCGTGTAAAAAGGAGGGAGCTAAGCGTAGTGACCCAATGAGAATAGGGCATCGAACTTAGGTCTTGTCTCGGTACCCAAGAACCTACCAAGCCCTCACAAGGCAACACTTAATCCTTTTCTAATGCTCACTTTTATTTTCGCTCCAACCTTATTTTATTCTTTGTTTTTTGGCAAGATGTCACCCCAAGGAAGTGGAGCCCTATGAGAAACACCGAGGAAAAGGGATTTCTCTTGCAAGAAAATCTATCTTGTAACATTAATAATATTTTATTTCATTCTTTTGATCATCAAAACAAAGAAAACAGCAAATCTTCACGCAGCATCATAGTAGATATCTCCCATGGATTTGATAGAATCAACCATAATCTTCAACATCTTCATAGAATCCATCAATAGAACAATGAACAAAAAAGAATACACCATCTTTGAATGGAAATCAATCACATAGTATTCATCTTCAATGTCTTCATAGTTTTCTCTCTCAATCTCTCATATACAGCACTGTTTTGATAGAATTAACTATCTCTGGCTCTCTCTCTCTCTCTCTCTCTCTCTCTCTCTATCAATAGTACATCATATCCTCACTACAATACTCTCATAATAACTCTCAATAATCCCTCTTAGGTCGTGGATGCACCTCCCAAGAGGTATGTCTGATATGAAGAGTCACCAGAGCCACTACAGTGTCTTTTCACAGCTCACTACTGTCACTGTCACTTCAGTCTTCTCTTCAGTCTTCAACAGCTGCTTCTTCCATTTGTTTTAGCTCTTTTGAACTTAGATTCATCCTTTCCAAAAGTTAGAAAACTTTCCCAAAGTCACACATATTTCCTACAAAAAACTTACAGAAGGTCTATAGAACAATACAGTACAACACCAGAGCAGCTACAGAACAGTTACAGAGCAGAGATAGAGAAGAGACAGAGGCTCTACAGAAGGTTTACAGAGGGGTACAGAACCTCATTACTCATACTCAAACCATTACAAACTATCAAAAACTATTCAATAAGCTTCCAAAAGATCTCAACCTTCATCAATCATCAATCCATGTTTCATATAGAAGAAAATCAGAACAAAACATAAGCTATACAGAAGGTATACAAAACCAATCAGAACCTATCAGAACATCATAGAGCTTCATATCTCCACTGAGAATCATCATGAACTTCCAAAACATAATCAATATAATCCAAAACACTCTCAAACACTTCCATTAACAACCATACATCACTCTAAATCCATAAAAAATCAATCATTCAGACCTCAAAAACAACAAAAATTAGTCAAATATTCAGTCTTTTTTCATTCTCAACAGGAAGACAAGGCATCGGCCCCGGGTCTTACTTGTCCCCAGGAACCTACTAGGCCTTTGCAAGGCGATAAACAACTGCTCAAGGATTTTTATTTCTTTCCTTTTCTATTTTTATAGGGGTAAAATCCCTTTTTACACATCTCCGTATATTTATATATTGTCTTTCAGATCTTTAGGATTTTGCCTCTTGCCATCATTATTTCAGTAGGCTTCTCTACCTACCTCACAATTAATAGGAACTCCTAGAACGGCCCCCTAGCAGGTCAGCAGAACAGGTTCACTTAAAACAAGTCTTTCAATGCTTGACGATGTATTTACAGAAGCCAACAACTACTCAGACCTCCCCCAGACATACCTAATTTAAACCTGGGACTTCATGCCTCGATTGCCGGTCCCCAACAAACAAAAGAAAGTAACCCTCACCCGCACATATATCATTAATTGCTTAAGGGAAAAAACTAAAAAAGGGGACGAAACCACTTGGAATGGCCACAAGAGCTTCTTCGCAGCAAAGGCTCCCTCCGGTGACTTCGTCAACTTGTATGGTGCAATCACTAAAACAACAAAGCATTAAACGTACCTGCACCAAATAGAGATAGGGCCCTTTTGGCCTAAAGAAATAGCACTTTTCACTGCAAACTAATGGGCCCTCTTGGCCTAAAGATATCAAACATTAACTACTTAAAGCAACTGGCCCTCTTGGCCTAAAGAAATCAGACAAAACAACTCATAGAGATTCCTCCTTGGAAGAAGGCAGATATACGTAAATACGCTCCATTCCAAGGGAAAAAATAGGGCTTTCAGCCCTAAACTAAATGCATCAAATTATGGCCCATACCTCTTGCATATGTAGCAAGAGGCATACGCATAACATGTCTTCTGATCAACCTATGGGTCCAAGATAATAGTGGTAGATGGGTCTCGGCTACTCTTTGCATTACCCATATCAACCATCGCCTGCCATATAACACGTACGATTCCAATAACATGGAAACAACTGAAGAGATATGCTATCAAATTCATCAAGTAGGGTTATAGCAATTCAATGATACATACGAAGGAGAGGATTTCAGACTGTATAAGTCCCATTGAGTTGATTTAAGATCAGCTGGGAATCCCCTTTTATTAACAACCGCCTAATGCCACATTTCTTGGCAATATTCAATCCCATAATCTGGGCTTTGTACTCCGCCATGTTGTTAGTGAATCCTACCTCGAGATAAGCAGCTAATTTCATTGTAACTCTACGTCGGGGATCTCAGATAACTACTCCAACACTTCCTTTCCTATTAGGGCCCCTGGACGCTCTATCAAAGTATAATGTATATGTCCATAATGGGTTTACATCCCAGCCATCAAGAACTCCCCTATTCGTAATTATGATAGTCAAAGTTCAACATATTTAGAGGATGAGCTGACGACTCCATCGCACCTTCTTCATTAAACTCAACAGGGATGCTTGTCAAGATTTGTAAGCAGTGATGGCAGAAAACTTTAATTTTACACACAAAGGTACCGTCTTCTTGCTCAATCACTTTATATCCCTTGCTCCACTAGATAAGCCTCCCCTGATGATATCTTTGCTCGAGATATGGGTGCTCCAAATAAGGAATTAACCACCCTATCAACCAATTTAAGCTATCCTGTAGGTCTCCAATCAGCCTCAGCATGGACCTGCAATGCATTTTTTTGCGTTAGAAATAACAAGGTTTAATCTTATTAAGATTAACCTTATTCTTAAATTCCACCCCTTGTAGATCAGCAAATAGAACCGTGGACTTATTTTTTCCTATCCGAACTATCTTGTAAGGGCCATCCCATCGAGGTTCTAACTTTTCTAAAAATAGCTCCCTACGCGCATCGTAATATAAAACGAAATGCCCCCTTTTAAAAGTATATTTCTTCACTTTTAGATCATGCAACTGTTTCACCTAACATTTAGCTACCTCCTGGTGCAACAAACTCTGTAATTTGAGCTCCTCCAAGTGGTCTATAGTCGTAAATCGCTCAAATAGAGCATCTTCATCACCCAGAGAATGATTGATTGTGAATCTAATGTTCGGTAACTCAATTTCTAAGGGCAAGACATGCTCCTCCCCATAAAATAATTTGAATGGGGTGTGGCCAGTGGCTCGTTTAAATGTCGTATTATACGCCCAAACCGCCACATATAATTTTGTATCCCAGTCCCACTTTTTTTTGGAGACTATCTTAGATAGGATACCAACAAGCTGCTTATTGGTATTTTCGACTTGTCCATTTGCTTGCGGATTATAGGGGGTCGTCTTGTTATGCGTAATTTTCCATGCTTCAGTCAGACTTTTAATCACTTTATTTAAAAAGTGAGTTCCACGGTCCGATACTATTTCTTTTGGCAGACCAAAACGACAGATGATTTGCTCAAGTAGGAAACTGGCAGTCTCTTTTGCATTGTCCTGCCTTGTCGCTCGTGCTTCTGACCACTTTGTAAAGTAATCAGTTGCTACTATAATATACCTCTTCTGAGTAGTAGATGACGGGGTGATAGGACCCACAAAGTCAATGCCCCACTTCTCAAACGGAAGGGTAGTGCTTCCTATTCTCTTGACTATCATGTCTTTGACAAGTATCACACCTCTTGACATAGTCAAATGAATCCTAGAAGATGGACGGCCACCAATATCCAGCTCTTAAAGCCTTCTGTGCCATTAACCGCTCGGCAAAGTGCCCTCTACAAGCGGAGTCATGGCACTCTTCCAAAATAAAGGGAACCTCGTCAGGCATCACACATTGGCGATAAATATCATCAACACCCTGTCGATATAATGTTCCTAAGATCAATGAAAATTTTAATGCTTGCTGTTTAATTTTCCTCTTCTCCGATTTTGATGAAGTAGCTCCAGTCTCTCTCGTAGAAAGATAGCGCGTTATAGCAGCATACCAGGAGGGAATAGATGCCCTATCAATCTTGAACAAAGTCTCCATGTCACTTCCTTCGGCCAAGACCTCTTTTGGCTCTCTGAAATCCACAACACACTCTACAATGCCTTGAAGCTTTGGCGGCTTGCTCTTAATCTCATAATCAAATTCCTGCAAAGTGATTAACCACTTTGCTAAACGTTCGGGCGGTTGTAACTTATTCAACAACAATTGAAGCCCTTCCACCTTCGTATAAAATACCACCCTCTCATAAAGAATGTAGTACCTAAACTTTTTGGTCACAAATACTATTGCAAAAGGCAAAACTTCTCCATATAGGTGTAGTTAATTTCCGATATGCCCAACTTTCGACTAGCAAAAGCTATCGGATGATACCACTTTTTCTCCCAAATTTGGGCCAAACAACAGCTGATACTATACATGGTTGCTGCTGAAAATATATAGAACATTTCACCTCTTTTTGGTGCTTTTAAAATAGGTGCTTTGGCAAGCTCCTGCTTCACATCGTCAAAAGATACTTTGGAAGCATCACTCCATGTAAACTGACAGTTAAAGGATAATAGGTTCGTCAGCAGCAACATTCTTTCTGCCAAGGCATTGATAAACCTCCGATAATACCCTATTGATGACAGAAAGCTATGCACTTCCTTTGGAGTACATGGTAGACTCATGACGACTATGACCTTGATCTTTTCAGGATCAGTCTCGCAATCCCTACGGAACTAACCACATGGCCTAACAAGAGCCCATAAGGGACTTTGAAGACACACTTCCATGGGCTAAGAGCTATGCAAAATTGTCTGCAATGCTTAAAACACTTCCACAAAATGATCAATTGTCTATCCCTTATGGTGGGTGCCCCCTCCCCCCCCCCCAAATCATCAATGAATACTTTCAGCTCCTCTGGGGAGATGTCACCAAATGTCTTGTTGGCTGTTCTTTGCCACGAACCAGGTGCATTACACAACCCAAATGCCATCACATGGTACGCAAAAGTACCAAGGACTGTAATAAACGTCGTTTTTAGCTTGTCTTGCTCAGCAATCACCACTTGATTATACCCTGCAAAGCAGTCTATAAATGAATATATTTCCCTACCCACTAATTGATCCAAATTTGGTCAATAAACGACAACGGGTAGTAATCTTTAACAGTCTGCTTATTTAGCTCTCTAAAGTCTACACAAAGATGGATTTGATTATTATTATTCTTCCTGATCACAACTGGTGAACACCATTCTGTATGTTGAACATGGAAGATCAAACTTGCTTTACGCAACTTCTGTAGTTCCTCATACAATCCATCCCTTAATTCAAAAGGCATATGCCTTACTTTTTGACATACAGGGCGGTACCTTCCTTTACAGGAATAGTATGCACAGCTAGACTGGGAGGGATACCGTGAAGTTCGTCATAGCTCCAAGCAAAGATATTGCGGAACTCTCGAATTAAGGACACATAATCCTCTCTTTCTTTCGAATTGAGCATGGATCCTAATTTAATTGGCTGCGAATCATTTAGCGTACCAAGATCCAGCTCAATAATGTCCGCGTCTCTTATTCAGTCATGAGGCTCTATCGGCTCATTCAAGGTCATCTAATAAATATCCTCTATAGTGGACCCTTCCTTAGATCCATTGCTCGATGACGTTTCACTACTAGATGGATCATCTACTGTTTCTAGTTTAGTGGAGGATAGTGGAGCTCTCTCACTCTGAGGAGACTCAGGGTAAGCATCCACTATTACACGATAGGCACCTTGACCTAGATTCACTCGACCAGCGGGTATATCGACTTGAGAGTCTATCCGTAGAATCCATGGCTTGCCTAGCAAAACTCGATAGCTAGGATGTCCTGCAAACCTTATCACCCTAAATTCCAGATAGCATTCCATACTCGCAACTGTAACGTGGACCTTAGTAATGCAACCTTCTGGTTGTTTTAGACTATCATCAGCCATCTTAAGAAGTGTGGAACCGTCTTTTTGGATCTCTAGATCTAACCTCTCCATCAAGTCTGAACTTATGATATTGAGAGAGGATCCAGTGTCCACGATAGCGTGCTCCACTAATATTCCATCCACATATGCTGGAACCATAGGGCAATGCTTTTCAGCATGATCGAACCAATCTTTCCCCACTCTACCTATGCCCAAAGGCTCTACTATATACCCTATACACAGGATTTTCTTGAATTCCTTGCGTACTCCTGGAGAAAGTTTAATCAATTGCAGGAGATTCACATCTGGTTTGACTTCGCAAAGGGAACTTGCTAGATCAAAGTTGTGGGAATTAGCCAAAGTTCTCTTCTCGTGCCAAACCATTCTCTCCTTTGGTCGTTCCATCGGCTTTGGTGCCTCTTTTTTAGCCTTTACCTTCTTTCTTGGCAATCCTTTATCCTCCTGGGGATCAACTTTACTCCCCATAGGTCTTAACGGTCCACCTTCCTTATTAGGATTTAGGACTCGCTTTTCCCTAGCATCTTGCTTAGGGCTTCCCTCGACAGGTTGTTGGAGAGAATTGATCTTACTCCAACAGGTAGTAGCTAAGTGGCCAGACTTCCCGCAATTATCACATTTGACATTTGGGCAATTCCTAGAGAAATGTTGGCCCCCACACCACTTACAACTGAATCTTGAGGGGCCACCCTCTTCAGGGCGTCGGCTCCCTATCAATTTTTTTTGCTTCTTAAGAAAATTGACATCCACATCTATTTGTCGATACTGTTCAGAGATCATATTAGTGTAGAGCTTCATCATATCCTTAACTTCACCAAGGACGTTATAAGCACTCAACTCATAGCCGCGATCATCAGTCTGTTGCCCCATGGGCCTAACCACTTGATTAGGAATTAGCTGCTGACCACCTGGGACAACATTAGGATTCATTGTTTGGTTTCCACCACTATTTAGTGAGGCCGCCTGACTAGCTATAGGCATAGTCATGGTAGGGGGAGCTGGTAACATAGGCAAATTCGACATAATACTCCCTCTGCCACTCGTATTTAACATGGGCCCCCCTTGAATTCCATTGGTCAAGGCCAAATTATTACCATTCCAATTTATCCTTGCTGCATAAGCCGCTTGCAAGCGTGACTCTACTCCTTCTGCTTGGGTAATGGCAGTGTCAATATCGGCCAAAGCAACACTACTCAGCTACACCTGGATATTAAAATCCAATTCATGTCGAAAATATTGCAACTGTGCAGCCGCTAGAATGGGAATATAAGTGTTAAGTTTGCGAAGAACTTGCTTTAGTTTCTTGGCATATGCCTGGACATTCTCATTTGGCTCTTGGCGTGTTACATTTAGAACACACAACCAATATTGTCCACCCTTCTTAGGGGCAAACTCCCTATGGAAAGCCATAAAGAATTGGGCACTGCTAGCTATGGTTCCGACTTCTAGACCGTGATACCACACCGCCGCTCTTCCTTTTAACGTCATGTTGAAGAACATCATTAGGTGTCCTTCGTCTTGGATTCGATAATTGAATATGAGCGTTTGAAACTCCTTAATGTGGAGTTCTCCATCTTCTTCTACTAACCCATGGAAAATGGGCAACGGTGCTCCTAATGCCGATAAATCCAGTGTACCTTGCCGGAATTGCGATAGGTTGTGCCATGGCTACAACCGGATTGACAACAGGAGTTTGTGTAGGCAACACTACACCCCCACTTGTTGTGGGTTGATTAACTAGACATAGGGAAGTACCAAGACTTCCACTTGCACTTGAAGAGCTACTCGTAACACCTAGGTTACTAGACCCACTACCACTTATGTGTAACGGGCTGCTCCTTTGAGGAGAATAGCGACTTACAATCTCCAACCGCCGTCTAGCCCTCTCAGCATGTTCTGCTTTTTGTATTTCGGCTTCATAGTCCTTGTCAGAGGACATAAACCAACTATTTAGTCCCTAAAAACCATAGATTCGAGGACACCACTTGTTGGCGGCTCCCAGTAAATGCACCACCGATGGGACCTAAAATGGACCAGCACTGGCTATGGCACTAGCCGGACCTCATGCATACGACAAACAACTCCACCACATGGCCTCATGGGCCAGGAGCATCTAAAACTCACTTTGTACTAAATGCTTATGACGATTTTGCATTTGTATCCGATATGTAGTTCAACATTCAGATTCCCTCTCCTCAGAGGGAGATCCCATAACATATCGGCATAATGCCTCGTAATACACACATAGGGAAGCACCTCTCGGCTGATTGCCGCGGCTCCACTGCGACTCTCCTACACCTCTCGGGGATTAGCCCCAAGATGCGTCGCTAACACATATAACATTCGCACAAACTCCACTCTTTCATAATTCAGCGTTCCAGAAGGCTTTGATTTGTCTCACAAAACTTTCCCCAACGGAAGCACCCGTCTCAACCTACAGCTTAGGTTTCCTTTCCTCTCAACGTTGGTCAAAGTTTATCAAACAAGTGCAATGCATTCCAAGAGATACCACGTGGCACACTTGATGCAAGGTGTATGACAATTGTGTACAACCATTTTATGAATAAAAAACCAGCCATGTGAGGTGCGAAAAATAGCCCTTTCATGAATTTTAACTAAGCATTACGTGTGCTGCGTTGCTTTAGGGACTAGCACTGGAACTTCCGTTCTACTAGTTGCCTATATTTAATTATGAAATGATTCCTAAATGCTATGCACAAAGAGGAAAATTAGAATTTGTATCTTTTTAGCAATTAGATTGTCGCACAAAATTCCACCCCCCCCACCGTTTAGGTGTTCCTATAGTGCATCGGTGTAAATGGTTGTTTTGTATCATTTTTGACATAAAAGATGAGGCCAAACTGAGGCTTGACGTCATGCTTTAACCTTTCCAAACATTCACGCACATAAATCTTATTTTTCCATATTTTTGGAGTACGAAAATTCCAATTTTCTCTATTTTTTGCTATTTTCTCTATTTATTGTTTATGAAAAATAGGTATTTTCTGATTTATTTGTATTGGCTTATTATTTTGACTGAAACTTAATATTTTCTCCGATTTTGTCCCATTTCCACTCCTTTTCTCCAACTCAAAATCGAAAAAAACTACTAATTTCCATTAAAAATGATATTTTACGGGTTTTAAAGAATTAATAACGGCTCTAAATCATTACAGGTTTTGCATTTCTATAGTTACAGCCCTCAATCATGATGCAAACAAGGTTCAAACAAAAATTCATTGCATATGAACAACATTTGGACCATGAAACAACAAAAACAATCAAATTTCTTTGTAAAATTGAAGCATACCGCGTGCCTTGCACAGCCGAACAAGCATTCTTCCTTTTTGATTTCTTGCACATGACTTGCCTCTATGCAAGAGAGAGAGGGAGGAGAGAGAAAGACTGGTTTTTGTTCTCCACAACCAGGCAGCCAATTGAGGAGCGGTTTGGAGCGATGGGAGAGCGAAGATAGAATGCAAATCAAGTATCCGGTCAGTTGGGGGGGTTGTTCACAGGCCCCATCTTCCATCTCTCCTCCATTCACGATTTTGAATTTTGGGCTCCCAAAGGGAGCCCCAAAGGGTCACACCCTTTGGGCTCTCCTAAAGTCCATTTCCACCTTGGCATTTTGGGCTTGGTCTCTCGGGCACTCCCTTTTCCACGTTCGGTGTCCGATTCTTGGTCTGAAAAATCATGGGCGCCCGTCTTGAATTCTTCCACTACCGGGCATCTCCCAGGATCTTGTCTTGCATGCCAAATAATTATGAAAATTTTTCGACCGCAGTGGCTCTTTTAAGCATTTTTGGGCATTGCCACTTAAAATCGTACTGATTGCTACCGCCGCCTTCAACGAAGCCTATTTTTCCCTGAATATTCGTAATTTTTGGCTATTTTTAAGCACTTCTCGGCATCAAAAATCATATGTCAATCTCTCTCTCATTTACAATACAAAATAATTTTTGCAAGCAAATTGGATCTAGATTTGTATTACATTGACCTCTGGCAAGTATACTATCGTTCCATAAACTAATAGACAAGGATAGTAAAAAATTATTAAATTTGATCATAACTAACCAGGCAAGGCATGCTTGTATTTTCTTAATGAAATAAAATGCATTTGCTCTAAGAATTAGTAGAGTGTTTACTTTGTTGGTCACACTATGGGCGATGTTGGAAAAGTTCTTCTCTTTCCAAAAATGAGACGTAAGTCCTCTATGGTAAGCATGGACTGGTGTATAAATATGTCTACATTTGCATCCATTCCAAATATTCACTAAATATTTTTCTTTATATATGGCTCTTATAACCTCATTAAATATTGATTTAAAAAAAACTCATTATTAAAGCTTGCATATTTGTGGTTTTTTTGTTGTGGTGGCAAGAAGAGATATTGATTAGTGAAAATAAGTATAAATTATATATATATATATATATAGAGAGAGAGAGAGAGAGGATCATATTGATCACTCATTTTGCATGTCTTTGCTAACTTGACATCATGTTGTAATGTTAATATTCCTAGGCTACAAAATATAGTTATACTTATTTGAACTAATCATATGCATGTATATGTGTGTGTGCATTTGTTAGGACTTCCAATATACACACATAAATACATTCACATATACAAACATATATATATTTATACTTCTTTGAACTAATCATATGTGTATACGTGTGTGTATGTGTGTTAGGACTTCCGATATATACACATAAATACATGCACACATACATATATATATATATATATATATATATATATATATTAATGAGAGAAAGGGAGAGAAAAGGAGTTTTTTAGTGGCAATTGTTTTTGAATAAGAGAGAGACATAGAAACAAGTTCTTAATGAGACATACATGCGCCTGGATGCATGCACATTGCACATACACATATAGAGACGAATCAAGGTAGGTCTGTCTAATGTATATTATAGAACTAAAGACATAGCTTTAATGATTTTTGCTCATACAAACTCTAATCCACCTTGACTTAAGTAATTCATCAATGATTTGCCTAGTCTTTAACATCAGAAATATATTCTAGATATTTTGAATATAAGGAATTTCAATTGTAAGGGTATTAGGATTCAATGGAGGAGAGAGGGAGGAGAGAGAGATAAAAATAACTTTTGGATGAGAGAGAGAGAGAGAGAGAGAGAGAGAGAGAGAGAGAGAGAGAGAGGAGATAAAAACAATTATTGATGAGAGACAATAAAGAAGTGTCTTTTAAAAAATCATTGATAAGAGAGAATAAAAAGAAATGTGAAAAGTACTTTGGATAGAGAGGTACCTTTTTCAAATTAATGTAGGAGAGGACCAAGAGTAGTATTGTAGTATTATAGGAGAGAGGTCCAAAGAAGGAGGCACTAGGGTCCCCTTCTTTGGCTTCAAAATTTTCTAGTACTCTCTCCTATAATACGACCTTAGACCCTCTCCTACATTAGTAGCCTTGGATCTTTACACACACATACTCTCTCTCTCTCTCTCTCTCTCTCTCTCTCTCTCTCTCTCTCTCTCTCTCTTAATACTACAATATTAACTTTGGGCCTTTCTTACATGTTAATAGCTTTTAATTTTTATCAAAACACACATGCACGCGTACGCGCGCGCACACACTCTCTCTCCCCTTGTGCCGTTAAGAAATTCTGGCAACTCTCTCCTATAATATCACAATACTACCTTTGGACTTCTCCTATATTAATAGCTTTGGATCTTCATTAAAATAACACTACAATACTACCTTTGGGCTTCTCTTACATTAATAACTTTGGACCTTTATCAAAATACACACACACATGGGAGAGAATCAAATTGAATAGACCTGAATGCTAACACCTAATTGCTTGGATCCCTTTCATTGTGGTTGGAAACATACGTTCAACTTCTGTACTCCCCATTGAAGCTAGAGTCAAGGCCTCCATCTTCCTAGATTCTTGTCATCTTGATC
The DNA here is from genome assembly GCF_053477565.2 of Lygodium microphyllum. NCBI lineage: Eukaryota > Viridiplantae > Streptophyta > Polypodiopsida > Schizaeales > Lygodiaceae > Lygodium > Lygodium microphyllum. The sequence goes on from NC_141146.1 coordinate 59,682,792, forward strand.
AAGGGATGTTGGAGTAGATGATCAGGGGATGTTGAAGCGACGGAGAAGCAGGCCAGGAGCAAAGTTGAAGCTTTATTCATTGACATGTAGAACTTGAACCTTAAAATGTTCAAGTGCCAGTATCTCAATAACTAGTACATTCCCAAGTTTGAGACTGTGGTGCAAAGTGAATTCATGCGATCCAAGAGTCAAGAAAGCAAGTACTTTTGGTTAGGCATCCATAGTTGACTAGACATACTTTTTGGTAAATGGGCATTGTTCTAGACTTGAAAAAAAGATGTAGGAACACATTTGATATGCAGCTCCATGACTTCAAATTTCACCACTTATTCATGAAAATAGAGAATCTTCTATTAGAGTTCACAACTCTTGCTATAGTTCTTGCTAATGGGAAGTAGGGGAATAACAGTTTTCGAGCTGGATAGTGGCACCATAAGCAATTACCTTGTCTAGATTGATGCTCATCTTTGCATCTTGGATGGTAGCATGCCTCAAGAGCTATTTATTACAGGCTTGAACATGTCTAAATTTTCCAAAAATCTTAAGGGATTGAGCAAGGATTGAGTGCAACTATTGTTAGCTGATATGTTGTTCTTATGACAAGTTCACAACTACTAGATTGGTTGCATACTTGCTTTTCAGAGTGGATTTCTAGGTAGCTGTATTTTCAGCCTATTTGTGTAGAAAAAATGGCAACAACACCTCATCAACATCAGTGGATCATGATGCAAGAGATGCTTCAACAAGGATATTGCTCACATGGTTTTGATCCCTATCATGTACCACTAGGCAATATTGACTTTGAATTGTCTTATAGGAGGCAAGTGGTATCCAGTAGTAATATTATGATTATCATAAGAACATTGGAATTCAACAACCAGTCAATTGCTCACATGCTTGACATGATTTTTGATGTGTTGGCATATACACTTATGGAGTTTGATGCAACCATGATGGCAGTTGAAGTGATAGATGCCCTTCAGATAGAACAACAAACATTTGACATCTCATGTGGATCAGTTGGTATACCCATGCATCTTGGAGGCTCTCATTAGTCTTTATGGTAATGTTGTTTTACAGGAGGGTTTAGTGCATGTATATGACAAGCATATGTTGGTTGTATCAATTGCTATGGCTAATGCAGCAGCTCAACAAGACATATTGCAATCATTACTAAATTTGTACAAAAATGAGTATAAACAATCACTCTCTCATGGACACCAATACCTATATAGATAGAAATATGAATATGGACAACATTCATGCACCTATCAACCGTATGCTTCTCATGAGTACCATGGACAACAATATAATTATTCTATTGCTGATCAATATAGTAATGATGTGGGCAACATTGTGTCTAAAACCTGTAAAGCTAGACAATTAACCAGTGATTAGATTAGAGAATTGCATGCTCAAGGGTTATGCTATAGATGTGGTGAACCGATGTACTTTAGTCACAAAGATATGTGTGTCAATAATCACGTGGTGGGGGGACTTGCTTGAGCTGCTGCGCCAAACACACACTGTATACACAAGAGGAAGCTCAATCAAGAACAAAGAAGAGAGATGGAGGCCAAAACGTTTTCTTGCTGATTTCTTCTTCTTCTTCCACATACTATACAATGTACACAAAGTATAGATAAGATACAACATAAAGGAAAGTGGCCTACTAAGTCAAACAGTGCATAACAAACTACACTAATCGACTGGCACTATATCTTTGCCAGCTATAGGTAGGTGTAACAAACTAAATATAATAAGTGATAAGTCAGTGGCCATGTGAGTATCATAATGACCACCAACTTGCTAAGTGTAGACATGTGGACCCATATAGCCAAGCGGTCCATCATCAATGCCTGCACATGTTGAGCTTGTCATCTCAACACTCCCCCTCAAGCTCAACTCTATCTCTGCAACTCCAAGTAAGCTTCGAAACTTTCAAAGCTTCTTTGCACCCAATGCCTTTGTGAAAATGTCAGCTATTTGATCCTGTGTGCTAACATATATCAAGTCAATCGCTCCTGCAAGTATCTTCTCTCTTTCAAAGTGGTAGTGCACCTCAATGTATTTTGTCCTAGCATGGATCACTAGATTCCTAGCTAGCTGTATGCTACTCATGTTGTCATAATGAATGAAAATTGAACCATCTCCTTGCACATCCAAATCTGTGACGTGCCTCCTCCAACAGACCAAGAGGAGTCCTCTTAGTAGCCGATTGAAATTCATATCTATGCACATCACCATCCCGTCTCCCTATGGGAAACCTTGAACATGGGAATCTCAGTTCTACTTCACAGGGGAAGCATGGACAAGTCACCCCTAATAGCAATCTAATGCCCACCTAAGAAAGACCACTTTGTAATCAATCAAAGGTAGGAGTGAGGTTAACACCGCACTTGGTTCAAAGAGAGTGAGAGATGGGGGAGAGTGTAAACTCGATCTCCCTATCCATAAGGTAAAATCTCAGCTCCGCCCCCCTTAAAATGGTGTTAAACTTGGTAATTAATCCTATTGGTGTTGGGAGGGTCATGATTTAATCAGCTCTATCTAGTGTTGGAAAGTTACATGACTTATCATGTCCACCCAGCCAATAGGCGTTCAATCATCAGGATCGAAGCCTCCCACTTTCCTCGATGGGGTTTGCTTAGTTTTCTAATTCACAAATCCTACTACCACACAGTTTGGACATATAAAATCAGCTTCCTTTTATAACTCCATTAAATTGGGTTTGTTAAACTCAATCTTTAGCACATAACAACAATTCAGAATTCAGAAACTTTATTTTACCATCACTTTGTAGAGTGGTACAAAACCGTCTTTCCACAGAAAGATACCGTCCATCCTAGGATAGGACCTTCCAATCCCTCAAGATTGGGCTATATGTGATCACACTCCATCGATGGTCAATAGGGAATTTACTAGCTCAGAGCCTCTCTAAGCTTCCCTGAGCCTTTGGAGCCACCCCACATAACACGGGCACTTACCACTTGGCCCTTTTCCCTCTCAGGTGCTCGAGTGATCAAAAATCAAAAACACCTACCTCCCTCAGGAGCATAGGACCCCCACCTATAGGTGAGTTTTTCCACACTCTGCAGGGAGCATTGGGTTGGGGACCCCAATGTCCCAAACCACTATAATCCACAATTTGTCTATCTGTGCAAGTATGAAATCATAAGAGCCATAATTTATCATTCACAAATTCAAAAGCAGTCATAACCATAAGACATTTTTAGCACACTTGTCAATGTATGCGATGCATGAAATCTATCCCCTCTATCAATTCTCATGTTCCTTCCTAAAAAGTAATTAATAGTACTAACATGTTTTTGTAAGTTTAAGTACGTTCTAACTAATCATAATCTATGTAACAGACTAGCTTATCTTTCATTAGGAAATGATAGAGCTAATAGCTTAAAAAGTAATCATTTTCTTATGTACTAAACTTGATTATCTCTGCTCGGCCATCCATTGTGATTACGGGTTATGGCCGCAACATCGATTTGTTGTGGGATGGCAAGTTTTTCAGTTTGAATGGGTTCCGGGTTAACTTTCGCTTGTGCTTCAGCATTGTGTTGAGTTCCCTCAATAGCGGCTACTTCCTTGCGTTGGGGAGCTCTCTGAGTGTGACCTCGCTCAACATCTTGACTTCTCTTGGGAGCCATGAAAGAAGCTGATGGATTCAAGCAACGCTTCTGTGTAGGTGTGGAAAGAGAGAGATTCGGCTTATTGCAGCATGGTTTCATTGCATCAACATGAGAGGGACTTCTGCACGGGTCGTTGTCATTGTGTGTGTGTTGCCTCCTTGACGTGACACTCTACCCTTGTTTATATAGTAATTAGGGGAGGGGGGGGGGGGGGGTAAAGAGAGGACACTTACTTTTTAGACTTTTTTGATGACATCATTGATGACAAAGAGGGAATGATTTCTTTTAGTGTTTTTTGATGACATCATTTATGATGTCAGAGAGGGGGCTCCATTTTTTTAGCGCGAAGATAAAAAATAATGAATATATGGCAACGAGCTACGAAGGCTTCATTGATGCCATTGGATGCACGTGAAGTAGGAGCTTATAGGAAAATCTTCCTAGGAGGTCACCCATCCTAGCAATGTCGTCACCCAAGTGCACTTAACTGCCAAGTGACTATCCTTTAGGCTGGTTCTTTTCATTATTCTATACTAGAAACATAGTTTTAATAAGCCAATCTTGTTTTCCAAGTCTTTCTTCTATGAACTGGCATATAATACCTCATTAATAATAACAAATATCTTCATAATTAGAGCTAGTTTTTAAAAATGTGCAACATAAATAAATTTTATTTGGAATGTATACTCACATTGTTTATTAAAATAAACTAAGTAATGGGGACATTACAAAATCACCTAATAACTTTTGTAGCCATACCACCTCACTCACATGTTGCCATAACAACACCTCTATACTCAGCCTCTGTACTCCATATAAAACAATTGTAGGTTGCTTTTGGTTGCTCCATGTAACTGCTACACTACCAAGGGAAAACATGAATCCACTAGTAGATCTTCTTTCTATCATGCTACCAACCCAATCTCCATTTGTGTATCCAAAGACGTGTACATCCTTACTAACCTCTCATAAAAAATTCCATAATGTAAAGTGGACTTCACATACCTCAATATACATCTAACTGCATCCAAATGAGGCTTTCTAGGCATTTACATAAACTGGCTGACAAGGCCAATAGCATAACTCAAGTCTGGCCTTGTGATAGTCATGCAAATCAAACTCCCTACTATCCTCCTGAACATAGTAGGGTCCTCTATCTCATCCCCAACTTCAACACTCAACTTCACATTTTGCTCCAATGGTATTGAAAGAGGCTTATATGCTGTCATACCATACTTGGATAACATATCCAAGTCATACTATCTTTGGGATAGCCATATACCATCATCACATCTGATCACCTCGATACCAAGAAAGTATCTCAGCTCACCCAAATCCTTCATCTCAAACTTCTTCTTCAAGAAGTCCTTAACTTTAGCAATCCCATCGTCATTGTCACACCTGTAATAATCAAGTCATCCACATAAATGACTATGATGACCAAACTTGCATCTCCCCTTCTCACATAAAGTGAGTGATCAATGTCAAAAATACAAAATCTAATATTGACAAGATACTCTCCGATCTTGTCAGACCATGCTCTAGGTGATTGCTTCATCCCATACAGAGCACCTTCTTTAACCTACACACATATGTGGAATGTTCTAAATCCTCATAACCTGCTGGCTGCTCCATATAAACTTCTTCTTGCAATTCACCATGCAAGAAGGCATTCTTAACATCCATTTGCTGCAAACTTCAACCTTTGGCTACTGCCAAGGCAATTGTGCATCTAATAGTTGCCATTTTAGCAATTGGACTGAATGTCTCTTCATAATCTATGCCATATGTTTGAGCATAGCCTTTTGCAACCAGCCTAGCCTTATACCTGCTAACAGAACCATCTACATTATGCTTGACTTTGTAAACCCACTTACAGCCAATATCTTTCTCACCCTTAGGCAAGGGTACCAAATCCCAAGTTTTATTGGCTTCTAATGCAGCCATCTCCTTATCCATTGTTGTATCCCAATGAGCATGACCAACAACATCCTCAAAATAAGTGAGCTCAATATCCTCAACTAGCTTCACCAAATAAGCATAATGGTGAGCTACATAACCTTCAAAACCAAATCTTTTAACAAGGTATATGAACCTACTAGACCTACGCACCACTGGATCACTCAATGGAGCCTTTACATTACTATGTGCTCTCTGTACACTTGGTGTCCTAACTAAAGGAATACCAAGCTCATCATCCAAACTCTCTAAACCACTAGAATCTCCATCAAGTCCCAAATGACTAGTAGATGCATTATCACCATCCAACACTTTCTTCTTTCCTTTGTATCTTCCTACAATACTTATAGATCCACCTGAAGATGTGGGGCTACTCCTTAGTCTCCCAGACTAAGGGCTCACTCTAGGTGTACTACTAGATGATGTTTTTGGTCCACTAAGACTCTATGATTCTCGCTTTTCTTTCTGTACATAGCTATCATGATCATTATCATCATCTAATACATCACCAGAGCAAGTGCATACCAACTACTCATCTCATAAAAAATAACATCCCTACTCACTCTGAACTCACCTGTGACAGGATTATAACAATGATACCCTTTCTGCTCCAAAGAGTATCCAATAAAAATACATTTTTCAGCCTTTTGATCAAGCTTCTTCTACAGCTCATCTAGCACATGAAAATATGCAACATAGCCAAATACCTTCAAGTGTGATACATCGGGCTTCTTGCCTATAAAGCATTCTTTGGGGGTCATCCCATGAACTGTAGTTGTGGGAGTTATGTTCATAATATAGATAGTAGTGTGAATATAAGTAGACCAAAAATATTTTTGCATATTCTTTTCAGGCACAATCAATGCCCGTGCAACTTCTGCAATATGCTTATTTTTTCTTTCTACAACCCCATTTTGTTGTGGAGTATACATGTAAAGTAACTTGCCTCTTTATCCCATGAGTCCTCTCAAGAATCCACTAAACTCATTAGAGAGGTACTCTTCCCCTCCATCTGATCTCAAGCACTTAACTTTCAAGCCTATCTCTATTTCAATAGTTTCCTTGAAAGATTTAAAGTGCTCAAATACATCACTCTTTTCCTTCATGAAATATACCCATAGCCTCCTTGAATAGTCATTAATGAATGTGACAAAGTATTTGCTGCCACCAAGAGACACATTCTGTGTAGGCCCCCAAACATCTATATGCACTACATCAAGTATATTTCTACTCACTTCCCTGTCATGTGAAAAGGATTGTCCCACCTGCTTACCAAACTGGCATGCTTCACAAACTTTATGAAATTCTGCAACTCTAAAAGAAGGCAACCCTATAACCAACTCTTTGGACTGTATTAATTTTAGCCTTTGCACATTTGCATGTCCAATACGCTTATGCCATATTTCAATGTCTGCAAACCACTCCTTTTCCTTTACCATACATAGCAGCATCCATTGCATGCATTCCAACATCTAAAGTGAACATGCGGCCAACTCTACTTCCTTTTGTGACCAACTTGCACTTATCATTAAAGTCTTTTACAAAATAACCTTTTGCATTGAATCAAACCTGCAACCCTTGCTCTACCATTTATTTGGCCAAAAGACACTAGATTCTTTGTGACTAATGGCACATGTAATATATCTATTAAACTCTTTGTGTGGCCATCATGCAAGGACAAGGGAACCTTTCCAATGTGTGAAATTGGGTGGCATGAATCATTACCCATCTACACATAACTTGGATTTTGTAAGTCCTGCATTTCTCCAAACCATTCAACATGACTGGTCATATGATTAGATGCACCTGAATCAACATACCATATATAATCATGTGTCCTCTTTTTTATAACTACATTCATCATGTGCTAGATAACAAATAGACGCTCATTTTTGTCTTCATTCTGTCGTGAAGACGATGCATAGTTTCCTTGATGCAATTTACCACTGCGAATACCATCCTTCTTAACATAACAATGGGCTGCAATATGACTTGTTTTGTTACAATAATGGCAAAAAATAGTAGAATTTCCATAACCTTTGTTTTGCCATCCACCTCTTCCTCTAGAGCTCCCTGTGCCTCTAAAGTTTCATCGGCCTCTTGAAACTTGCATTCTACCAAATTGCTGATTGAACCTATTTTGTTGGATATCGCCATCATGCCCCATATCATGGCCACTCGAAGAGGATCTACCATGTCCCCTTCCTGAACTTGAGTAAAATGCTTGGACATGTTCACCATTTATTTCATACGAGTCACTATATATATTGATCTCTTCAGTAATCATGAGAGAGACCAGCTCATCAAAACTAGAAATGGCTTCCGTACGTATACAGAAGTGACAAATGATTTCCATGCCTTCTCATTATTAAGGTCATTCAAAGTGGATGAAACTAGATCATTATCATCAAGCATTGCATCAATCGCTGCTAAAGCATCTGCAATGCTCCTCACCTTCAAAACATACTCATTGACAAACATTTTCCCTTTCTTCAAGGTATTCAACTCTTGCTTGAGTTGAATCTTTTGTGCCTTTGTATTTATTAAAAACATGTTCTCAAAAATTTTCCAAGCTGCATGTGAAGTTTCTACATTCGTGAAATGTCCCAACATAGTATTATCAATTATTGCAAATAGCTAATACATCATCTTTTTGTCTTTTGCATTCCATTATTTCCATGCCTTTAATTCATTTGTAGTCGGAGGGATACTCAACTCTGGCTCCTTTTCTTCATCTGAAACAAACTCATAAAGGCCCTTTCCAATGAGGAAGTTCGTCACACGGAACTTCCATGAAGGGTAGTTGTTCTTGTCGAGCTTCTCAATAATGGAATTTCCACTATTCTCTGCCATTATCACAAAAAATGATATAACACAGCAAGCTAGTCTTCTACAACCTTTCACAACAAGTGCACAATAATACACCACGTAACCCTTTTCACTGATTGCTCAACAGTACATGTAATCTGCAACCTGCTTGCATATAAATCTTATGTTTGCTTCTTGGCAAATACCTAAAAAATCACAAATTAAAATATGTAACTTGTGCACAGCAACTTTTGGTCAATATAGTCGAAATCACAGTATACCTTGAAACTGCTATCTGCAACCTTGCGGCTCTAAAATGGGACCTAAAACGGCCTCAGATACCCAAAAAATTTGCGAGAAAGCCCTAAAGGTAATATCTCAAAATATACAATGCTCTACTCGCACACCAAATCTCATAGCAATTTGAGATTTTCACTCTACCGTGCTTCCTGTGCCTCCACATGCACTATCCAAGAGAAAGAGTGGAAGAATGAGAGAGCTTCTTACCCGTTGCCTGCTTGCTCGAACCTTGCTTCTTTTCCTTCACTTCAACCTTCAAAATCAGCCTCACTTACTAGCGCTGCTCTGATACCATGTCAAGAATCGTGTGGTGGCAGGACTTGCTTGAGCTATTGCGCCAAACACACACTGTATACACAAGAGGAAGCTCGGTCAAGAACACAAGAAGAGAGATGGAGACCAAAACGTTTTCTTGTTGATTTCTTCTTCTTCTTCCACACACTCTACAATGTACACAAAGCATAGATAAGATATAACATAAATGAAAGTGGCCTACTAAGTCAAACAGTACATAACAGACTACTCTAATCGACTGGTGCTATATCCTTGCCAGCTATAGGTAGGTGTAACAAACTAAATATAATAAGTGATAAGTCAATGGCCATGTGAGTATCATAATGACCACCAACATACCTAGTGTAGATGTGTGGACCCATCTAGCCAAGCGGTCCATCATCAATGTTCGCACATGTTGAGCTTGCCATCTCAACAATGTGCAAAGCAAATAATGCAAGGACATTTGTGGTACTTGAATATTCAGATGAAGAGGATAAAGGCAGTCATTCTGAGGATAAGTTTGATGATGATCAAGAGGAAGATAAAGGGTTTACAGTTGTAGCCTATGAAGTTTTTGATGAGGAAGGCCATGACCATGGGCTTCTATTTGACCTAGTTTTGCTTATGCTTTTGTGGATTCATTAGTGCATGCATATTATTTCATGAGTGATGATATATCTAATTTGGTGGTCATGATGCATGGACGGGATGTTACCTTTCCTTTTGACCCAAGAGGCTAAGGGTTGGACTTAACTCTCTGCATGGACTAGCATTACTTTGGGAATGATGTCCTTACCTTCAAGAATTTGAGACACATATCATGCTAACTAGTGGGCTTGTTTCACTATAGAACAAATCTCTATTTTGGACCAGATTTAATGTTGAATTATTGACAGGATGTGTGAGTAATATGGGATGAAAGCACTTAATGAGAGCTTCGTTTAGAGCTATAGCATGTCTGATTCAAATTAGAGCCAATCCAAAGTTATTACAGATTTAGTACAGCAAGGTCTGTAATGGACAACACAGAGTATCCATTTGGGAGGAGCTCTTAATGGCAACATTTTGGTGCAAGATTTCATTTTTATATTTTCAAATGACTGTCAATGCCTTGTACTTGATTCTTAGCCCTCTAGTTATACTTTCATGAACCCTTAAAGATTAGGTCAATTTATTTTCAGTCCATGCAGAGTACCCTGCCCCTTTCCACCACTTGGCAATTTGTAATAAGTCCTATTTTTGTTTTTGAGGACAAAAACATCCAAGTGGGGATGGAATGGAATTGAATTAGGGGCATATAAAAGGGCAAAGGACACATGTACTCACAATCTATTTTTGACACAATAATACAACTTTGTCCTTCTCTCTCTAGCTCCTCCTATCCTTTCATGGCTTCCAACCATCTCTCTCATTTTTCCCAATCTTTCTCTCTCCATTTCTAGTATTTCTCTCTCCTCATCACTCTCTTTCTCTCACTATTGCACTCCATCTCTCTCTCCTATAGTCTTCTATCTCCTCTTTCTTTCTCTCCAATCTCTCCTTGACAAATCTTATTCTTGGGTCTTTCTTTATATTGATGAGATGCCTTTCATTGGGCTATCTCGTATCCCAATCTAGCTAACAATAATGATACTTCTATTTCAAGCATTGAAACTATTCCTTTTAAGAAAGGTCAAGCAATCTTTTCATATTGATTTCATCAAGGTTTATATTTCACCCATAATAAAATACTTATCTAGATCCTTGCTAGATAATTTCCTAGCAAAAATGGTTGATATTTCCTAACTCTTATTAACTCAAAAGGTTAATCTTTTCAATAGCCAATTTTTTATAGGATAATTACTAACCAATGTTCCCAATTATCATAAATTTCCTAAATATTTCCTTTAAAAAATAACAATTAATTCTGATATTTGATGAGTAAATTTCTTTGTCATCACAATTTTAAACATCCAATAATTTTGAAAATTCTAAAACATGGACTATGTACCATCATAGGAGGGTATGCCTATTAGAATTTCCTCCTAAGCACATATATTTCCCATCCATCTACTTGATATCTTAGGTATCCACAAGGGCCTTGCAATGCCAAGTAGTATCCAATTTTTGTATTATTATTTCATCATGTTTCTTTTTCGAAATACAAAGGAAACAACTTGGAATTAAGTTGCCATGATGAAGATGTCACTCGCATGTGCTAATTCTTGTCCAGCTTCAATAGATTCTTTGCTTTGTGGCCATATTGTACATTTCTCACATTCCTTCTCCCTTTGGTATTTATCAAACTTGTATTCCCTTGAACCATGGTTTGTCAAGGTGTATGGATAGATTCAAAGAAAGTATAGGTGCGATTTGAGTAGAGAGAATTTTGGCTTAAGAGGGTAGGCTTAATAGCAAGTGAAAAGGATTGTAAGATGACACTAGGACTTTGGTTTCTTCTTCCTGTCAACCCTCTCTAAAGCTATAAAATCCTCACTAGAACCACCAATACTGTGATGGAAACCTCGCCTATAACCGCAAAGACGTCTCATGCTCAAGCAGCACCAAGGACGTCTATAGAAAATTGATGGGTGTCGATGACATTTGATCCCTCCAAGCATTGGCTACTTCATTTAACTCCAAAGGAAGCTTGTACAACACATTCACCACAAGATGAGCCTCTAGAAGGGCGGACTACATGTGTCGAAGCTAGTCCTATACTTGTACGACAAACAAAGTAAGAAAGATTGAATAGTGTCCTTCAGCTCCACAATATTTTTATGGAGAAGGCTGGTCGAATAGAGAGATCTTTTGGCTTATGAGAGTAGGCTTAGTAGCAAGGCAAGAGGAAATATGGTAGGTTTTTAGATAGAAAGGGTGGGTCTAAGGGTGGAGTTTAATCTTGGATCGGTGAAGTGAGATGTGGTAAGGGGGTTTTGTCGAAGGATAAAACACGATGAAGGATTCATGATCACGACTCTCTATCTCCTTGTTCTCTCTTAATCTTCCCTTTACTATCTCTCTTCTCACTCTATCTCCTTGCTCTCTCTTACTCTTCCCCTCACTATCTCTCTTCTCACTCCTTCTTTCAGTCTTTCTTTCAATATCTCCCTCTATGTCCCTCTCTCTATCTCTTATACACTCTCTCTGTGTTTTTATCTCGATTCTCCCCCTATATCTCTTACTCTCTCCCCTTGCACCTCACTCTCTCCTTCTATATTACTCCCTCCCTCTCTATCTCTCTTTTTCTCTATGTTTCCCCCACAACTTACTTTTCTCTCACTTACACACACACACACAAAAACTCTCTCTCTCTCTCTCTCTCTCTCTCTCTATATATATATATATATATATATATATATATATATATATATATATATATATATATATATATATATTACTTCTTTCTCTCTCTCAGAGCATTGTTTTCAATGCTCATAGCAATAATGACAAAATCTCTTACTCTCTCCCTCTAAATTATTTACTCTCTCCTTCTATATCACTCCCTTCCTCTCTATCCATTAGGGAAAATATAGACTAAAAAAGGGATCTTTGGCTTAGGAGTTAATGAAACTCCTAATGACAAGTGATTTGAAGTGAACTAATGGGATAGGGGGTGGTGTGCGCGACTATGCCCATTTGATCCAACTTCCTTACTACCCTTGGACCATCGTGTGGTTTTTCTCAAAAAGATAGTGGTTTTGGAATTTTAAAATCCAAAAATGTACCTCAAGATTTGGAGAGAGTTGACAATTGAATTCAAGTCTGAAATAAAGTAAACTTTTTACATTAAAAATGTGCATTTTGGTAGGGACCAAAAAGCAGAATTCAAGGAGCGCTTGCCATGTGGAATGCATCGACTAAAGGGCACCAACAACAATCATGTGAAAAGTCACCTTTTGTCATGTTGTGCATTTGGGAAATTGAACCTTGACCCCACATTTATGGGCATATGTCACTACCGCTAAGGCATACACCAATGGTTTTATTTCACTTCAAAAGTAGCCTGATAATTACATTTTTGTGATGACTTTTTTTAAATTTTTAAATAGAACACACTAGTGGTATTGTTAAAAACCTCCTTTCCCTCATCATGATATTTTTGTCCACCTTTCTACCTAGATTAGAAAAATTAATCTACCACTAATTCATTTCTTAGGAGGCCCTTTTTGAGTCCATATTTCCATAATGCCTTCTCTACGTCTCTCCCACAACTTACTTCTCTCACACACACACTCTCTTCTCTCTCTATCTCGCTATCTTACCTCTTGCTCTCTCTTAGAGTATTGTTTTCAGTGCTCAAAGCACTAGCATAGATAAGGAACCCAAGGCTTTGGGTTCTTGTCTATGTTGGGTGCTTTGTTGCATTAGTGTGCCTTTTTGCAATGATCTTGTGCTTTTTGTTGATCCAAATCATAATGTCATTGATAATTGTTAATGATAGTGCTTTTGGGATGTATTTTGGAGTATGGATGAGGATAGAGATATTAGCACAGATGCTATGAATGTAGTTTGGTTTGACATAGTGATAACCAGGGTCAATCTTTTCCCCACCATGATCAAATTGATGATGGCATTCATACCTTTCATAAGGAAGATGATGGTGACAGTGATAAATGGTGATGATGATGTGTTGGACTACAAGTAATTTCACCCATTGGTAGTAAATTTCTTACAATCATCATAATTTAAAGTTGAATCTACTCACTTCTTCACTGATCATTAATTTAGTGAACACACTACGTGGGAGTGTGGATGACATAGTCTACTAGTCAATCATTATCGATATGATCAATTCAATCTTGGATCAAATTGTCCATGTGTTGTGATTTGTCTAGTTTTTTGTATTTTCTTGGTCACGATGTTGCAGTCAAGGGTACAATATGCATGTTATGTTTTTTTTACTAGATACAAGGATCAAGGTGCCTATGTGTTGCATCTCATAAAGCTTTCAGTCGCATGTGTGGCTAGGTCATGTCAAAATTTCTATAGGATGTGGTTTGTTTGGGGTGGTCAATGGTCTTGTGTATGAGTTGATACTTGATCTCTTATCTATTTTTGTTATGTTGGTTTGTAGGCATTCTTTTTGTTTGTGTGGTGTGGTGTGTATCTTGTTATCATTTGAATGGCACCTCAACTCATTCAATATGTTCCTCTATTCTATTGAGATTATTCTCCATTATTGAAATCAAATCTTATTATTAAGGTCAGTCTTTCCAATTTTGTGGCTCTTTCATTGCCATTGATTCCAGATGAACCTGCTTTGTGTGATGACTTCTTATCCTCTTATACCAAGCGGGATGTTTTTGTCCAAAATACCACTATTGCGATGACACCTAGAGGCTTGGGGAAGGCTTTGTCTCTTCCTTAGCATGGAGAGGTCTTTTTAGCAACCCATTAGCTCTTAGTTAATGACGACATTATCAAGATATTGTGGAAACAAACCAATACCATCCTAGATCCTAAGAAAGTTTTCACCACCTCATGTGTCTCGGTAGCAATGATCTTTGATCCATTTTGAAAGTTGTTGTGTCAATTTCTTCAAGATAGGTTCATCCCTCCCAAGACTCCATGCAATTACTTGTCCAAGGAGTTTTCTATAGCCTCCAAAACTGTGCTTAAAGGAGTGATCATTGATTGGAGTTCATACCTTTGTATAAAAATGGGTCAACATTTTATCAAGGTCACTAGGGATAGTGTGACTTATTTTACCTATGGGTTGTATTTCTATGCTTTTCTAACATACTTTGCCTCTACCAAAGAAATTTCACCACCTTCTAAACACCTTCTATTCGTTCCTCCTCCTTTAGAAGATCCTAAACCCATCCCAGAAGATAATGGTTCTCCTCCTGCTATGGTGAACCAAATAATGTACTTAAATTGTGTGGCTAAAACTATTCCAGTTCCTGTTCCTCCAATGTCAATCCCTACTACATCAAGAAGTGCTCTTCTTGCATGCCTTACCTTCACAAATTTGTTTAGGGCACATAGAGATGGTAATATAGAAATATTATTTCCTTCTCTACATCGCTTGTAGTGGGAGATGCCATACCTTTCTTGTGTAAGGACATTCAAAGTTTCATAGAGATATAAGTTACACGTGTATTCAACAATTATATTATTATTTTTATGAGGAGATATAGTAGTCCAAGGAGGAGTTGTTCAAGGCCACTATAGAGCTTGTCTTTACTAAAGAAACCTTATCTGATCTATTCAAACAAATGGAGCAACATACTAGATTGTTAGAAGTCTAGAAAGTGAAAATATTATCTTTGCAAGCCTAATTAACTACAACCAAAACTTAGGTAGCTACTATTACAGAGGAAAGAGATCATCTTTCTAATGAAAATCAAGAGTTCCAAGCTTTAATTGCTCAATAGACAGTAGAGCTATAGTCAACAAACTCCACCATTAATAGTCAGATTACTCAAATCAAGGAGTTAAAAAAACAATTGGCTCAATCATGCTTTGTTCTACCAAGTCCTAGTGTACCCTCAATGCCTTCTTTATTAGATATATACTTGGTTGCTCTACAACATAGTGTAATGCTATGTCTGCTATTTCAAGCCAAGGTGGAGAGGCTACAATCTAGAATGGTACGATCGGTTGGTATGGGTACATTGAGGTGGAAGAAGCCTTGTAGCCCCCCCCCCCCCCCCTTCTCCATTTTGTGCCGTTCTGCTGCCATGGATTCTCCATTTTTTTTGGTGGAAAAAATGCCCCCCCCCCTGTTGCGTGAAGAATTGGGGGGTGGAGAAGGGTCACTCCCCTTGACCCCAAGTCCTTTTACACTTGGCCTTCTTTAGCCCTTGGACCCCAGGCACCCCCATTTCCGCATCCGGCATGAGATTTTACTTTTGAAAATTTCTACACATCCGTCTTGAAGTTTCCCACTGCGGGGCACTTTCCAAAGTCTCATACGATTGTTGAAAAATTTATGAAAATTCCCCAACCAACGCTCAATGGGTCTTTAAAACACTTTTGGGGCTTGCCGCTTAAAATCGTACTAATTGCAGCTGCCACCTTCAACAAAGTCTATTTTTTCCTTGAAATTCAAAATTTTTGGCTATTTTCAAGCAGTTCTTGACGTCAAAAATCATCTGTCATTGCCAATCACGGGATAGGGTGACTCGGCCCGTCGAATCCCACGAACAGATCTGCATAGAAACACAACCACAAAGAGCATCAAGCTTATACAAAATAGATACACAATAAAACACATCACAGCTTTCACCCTATCCCCTGACAAAACCAAGGCAGAAAATCCAAGAGAATTAGGCCTAGCATAATCTGACAAAAAGCCCAAAACTAGTCACTAACTGACTGCTCTAACACGGCCAAGCTAAAAAGAACTATCAAAAAGGTCATCCTAAGTGGTGGTCTGAACTACCTTCCTAACAAAGGACAACTCAACTAGGAGCTCCTACTAGGTAAGGAATCCTATAGCCAGATCAAAAAGTATTATCATTTGTTGGCACATCTTTCTTTAGGTTTCCATACTTGGGCATGTAAAAAGGAGGGAGCTGAGCGTAGTGACCCAAGGAAAACAAGGCATCGACCTCAGGTCCTGTCTCGGTATCCAAGAACCTACCAAGCCCTCGCAAGGTGACACTTAATCATTTTCTAACGCTCACTTTTATTTTCACTCCAACCTTCTCTTACTCTTATTTTTCCAACCAAATGCCACCTTCCCTCCTTGGAAGAAGGCAGATATACGAAAATACGCTCTATTCCAAGGGGAAAAATAGGGCTTTCAGCCCTAGACTAAATGCATCAAGTTGTGACCCATCCCTCCTGCATATATAGCAAGAGGCATACGCATAACATGTCCTCTGACCAACCTATGGGTCCAAGATAGTAGTGGTACGATAGATGGGTCTCAGCTACTCTTCGCATTACCCATATCAACCATCGCCTACCATATAACATGTGGTCTAACAAAACTCCCCACAAACGACCAGGTCCTATCTCATTATCAATGACAACATCCAAACTAGGACCACAATTGAAGAAGAGGTCCTCCTCATAAGAAAAATTGGCTAATGAATCTGCAAATTGATTCCAATAACATGGAATCAGTTGAAGAGAGACACTCTCAATTTCATCAAGTAGGGTTATAGCAGTTTGATGATACATACGAAGGATGGGATTCTAGACTGTATATGTCTCATTTTGTTGATTTAAGATCAATTGGGAATCCCCTTTTACTAACAACCGCCGAATACCACCTTTCTTGACAATATTTAGTCCCATAATCAAGGCTTTATAATCTGCCATATTGTTAATGAATCCTACCCTGAGATAAGCAGCTAATTTCATTGTAACTCTACGTCGAGGATCTCGGATAACTACTCCAACACTCCCTTTTTTATGAGGGCCCTTGGACGCTCCATCGAAGTATAACGTGTACATCCACAATGGGTTTACACAGCCAGCCATCAAGAACTCTCCTATTTGTAATTATGATAATCAAAATTCAACATATTTAGAGGATGAACTGATGGCTCCATCCCACCTTCTTCATAACAGGGATGCTTGTCAAGATTTGTAAATAGTGATGGCAGAAAACTTTAATCTCCCATACAAAGGTACCATCTTCTTGCTCGATCACTTTATATCCTTTGCTCCACCAAATTAGGGATTAACTGCCCTATCAACCAGTTTAAGCTCTCAGTCAGGTCTCAAATCAACTCTAGCATGGACCTACAATGCATTTAGCACGTTAGCATACTCAAAAATAATAAGGTTTAATCTTACTAAGATTAACCTTATTTTTAAATTACACTCCCTATAGATCAGCTAATAAAGCTGTGGACTTATTTTTACCTATCCTAACTATCTTGTAAGGGCCATCCCATCTAGGTTCTAGCTTCCCTGGAAATAGCTACCTATGTGCATCATAGTATAGAACTAATTGTCACTTCTTAAATGTATATTTCTTCACTTTAGATCATGCAACCGCTTCATCTGATGCTTAGCCACTTCCTGGTGCAACAAACTCTTCAATTTGAGCTCATCCAAGTGGGCTATAGTCGTAAACCGCTCGAATAGGACATATTCATCACCCAAAGAATGATTGATGGCAAATCTTATGGTCGGCAACTCAATTTCCAAGGGCAAGACACACTCCTCCCCATAAACTAATTTGAAGGGGGTGTGGCCATTGGCTCGTTTAAACATTGTGTTATACGCCCAAACCGCCACATATAATTTTGTCCCAGTCCCGTTTCTTTTCGGAGACTATCTTGGATAGGATACCCACAAGTTGCTTATTGGTAATTTCAACTTGTCCATTGGCTTGTGGATTATAGGGGGTCGTCTTTTTATGCTTGATCTTCCATGCTTCAGTCAAGCTTTTAATCACCTTATTCAAAAAATAGGTTCCACGGTTTCCTTTGCCAGACCGAAATGGCAGATAATTTGCTCAAGTAGGAAACTAGCAATCTCTTTTGCATTTTCATGCCTTGTCGCCACTACTTCTAACCACTTTGTAAAGTAATCAGTGGCTACTATAATGTATCTCTTCTGAGTAGTAGATGATGGGGTAATAGGACCCACAAAGTCGATGCCCCACTTCTCAAATTGAAGAATAGCCATAATAGGCGTAAGTGGTCGCTTCCTATTCTCTCGATTGTCATGTCTTTGACATGTATCACATCTCTTAACATATTCAAATGAATCCTGGAAGATGGATGGCCACCAACATCTAGCTCTTAAAGCCTTTTGTGCCGTCAACCACCTAACAAAGTGCCCTCCACAAGCGAAGTCATGGCACTCCTCCAAGATAAATGGAACCTCGTCAAGCATCACACATCGGCGATAGATATCATCAACACCTTGCTAATATAGTGTTCCTGCGATCAAGGAAAATTTCAATGCCTACTATTTAATTTTTCTCTTCTTGGATTTGGATAAAGTAGCTCCATTCTCTCCCGTATATAAGTAGTGTGTTATAGCAACATACCAGGAGGGAATAGATGTCGTATCAATCTTAAACAAAGTTTCCATGTCACTTCCTTCAGCCAAGACCTCTTTTGGCTCGCCGAAATCCACTAGACATTTTACAATTCCTTGTAGCTTCGGTGGCTTACTCTTAATTTTATAATCAAACTCCTGCAAAGTGATTAACCACTTTGCTAAACCATTTGGCAGCTGTAACTTCTTTAACAACAATCGAAGCCCTTCTACCTTCGCATAAAAAACCACCTTCTCATAAAGAATGTAATGCGTGAACTTTTTGGTCGCAAATACCATCGCAAGGCATAACTTCTCCATATAGCTGTAGTTAATTTCCGATATGCCCAACTTTTGACTAGAAAAGGCTATCAGATGGTACCACTTTTCCTCCCAAATTTGGGATAAGCAGCAGAGCTAATACTATACATGGTGGCTGCTCAAAATATATAGAACATTTCACCCCTTTTAGGTTCTTTTAAAACAGGTGCTTTGGCAAGCTCCTGCTTCACATCATCAAAAGATACTTTACAAGCATCACTCCATGTAAACTGACAATTGAAATATAATAGGTTTGTTAGTGGCAATGCTCTTTCTGCGAAGGCATTGATAAACCTCCAATAATACCCTACCGATGACAGAAAGCTATGTACTTCCTTTGGAGTACGTGGCGGACTTATGGAAACTATGACCTTGATCTTTTCAGGGTCAGTCGTGATCCCTACAGAACTAACCACATGGCCTAACAAGAGCCCATAAGGGACTCCAAAGACGCACTTTTGTGGGTTGAGATCTATGCAAAATTGTTTACAATGCTCAAAACACTTCCGCAAAATAATCAACTGCCTTTCTCTTGTGGTGGCTACCCCCAAGTCATCAATGAATACTTTCAACTCCTCTAGGGAGATGTCACCAAAGGTCTTGTCGGCTATTCTTTGCCATGACCTAGGTGCATTACATAAACCAAATGCCATCACATGGTATGCAAAGGTACCAAAGACAGTAATAAATGTCGTTTTAAGCTTATCTTGCTCAGCAATTTCCATTTGATTATATCCTGCAAAGCAACCCATGAACGAATATACTTCCCTACACACTATGGATCCAAAATTTGGTCAATAAAGGGCAATGGGTAGTAGTCCTTGACTATTTGTTTATTTAGCTCTCTAAAATCTGCACAAAGCTAGATTTGATTATTCTTCTTCTTTCTAATCACCACTGGTGAACACCATTCAGTATGCTGAATAGGGAAGATCAAACCCGCTTTCCGCAACTTTTGTAGCTCTTCAAACAACCCGTCCCTTAGTTCAAAAGGCATATGCCTTACTTTCTGATGTACAAGGTGGGTACCTTCCTTTACAGGAATAGTATGTACAGCTAGACTAGGGGAATGCCCCTAAGTTTGTCATAGCTCTAAGCGAAGATGTCACGGAACTCTTGAATCAGGGACACATAGTCCTCTCTCTCTTCCGAATTGAGCATGGAACCTAATTTAATTCGCCGTGAATCATTAGGCGTACCAAGGTCCAACTCAATAACATCCATGCCTCTTATCCGATATTGAGGCTCTATAGGCTCATTCAATGTATCTGATAAATGTCCTCTATAGTGGACCCTTCTTTAGACCCATCACTCGACGACGTCTCACTACTAAATGGATCATCTACTATTTCTAGTTCAATAGAGGATAAAGGAGCTCTCTCACTCTAAGGATACTCAGGGTAAGCATCCACTATTACACGATTGGCACCTCTACCTAAAATCACTCGACCAGTGGGTATATATCGACTTGGCAGTCTGCTCGCAAGATCCATGGCCTACCTAGCAAAACTCGATAGTTAGGACGTCCTGCAAACCTTATCACCCTAAAGTCCATATAGCATTCCACACTCGCAACTGTAATGTGGACTTTAGTGATGCAACCTTCTGGTTTCTTAGACTGTCACCTGCCATCCTAAGAAGTGTGGAGCTGTCTTGTTGAATTTCTAGACCTAGCCTCTCCATCCTAAGAAGTGTGGAGCTGCCATCTGCCATCCTAAGAAGTGTGGAGCTGTCTTGTTGAATTTCTAGTCCTAGCCTCTCCATCCTAAGAAGTGTGGAGCTGCCATCTGCCATCCTAAGAAGTGCGGAGCTGTCTTGTTGAATTTCTAGACCTAGCCTCTCCATCAAGTTTGAACTCATGATATTGACGGAGAATCCAATGCCCACAATAGCATGCTCAACTAATATTCCATCCACGTATGCTAGAACCCTAGGGCAATGCTTTTCAACATGATTGAACCAATCTTCTCCCACTCGTGCGATGCCCAAAGGTTCTACAATATACCCAATATGCAGGATTTTCTTGAATTCCTTGCGTACTCCTGGAGAAAGTTTAATCAATTGCAAGAGATTCACATCTAGTTTAACTTTGCAAAGAGAACTTGCTAGGTCAAAGTCGTGGTAGTTAGCCAAAGTTCTCTTCTCTCGCCAAACCAGTCTCTCCTTTGATCTTTGGATCGGCTTTGATGCCTCTTTTTTAACTTTTGCCTTCTTTTTTGGCAATCCTTTATCCTTCTCAAGATCAACTTTACTATCAATAGGCCTTAGAGGTCCACCTTCCATATCAGGATTCAGAACTTGCTTTCCCCTAGCATCTTGCTTAGGGTTTCCCTCGACAGGTTTTACAGTTCCTTTATCACCCTCTTTAATCTTTTGACCTCTTGCTACGGCTCGTAAATTAGAATTTTCAGTGTCATTGACACATACAGCCTCAATAAGACTGACTCCACTTCCATGAGGCAACTCTCTACAATAGCCTTTTCTTGTTGCAGGATTTTTCTTGGTCCCTCATCTTGTTGGAGATTATTTCCTTGTGCGCGATGGTTAACTGGACCTAGCAATTTACTTCCTTGTTGGAGAGAATTGATCTTACTCCAACAGTAGCAGCTAAGTCGCCAGACTTTCCGCAAATATTGCATTTGACATTCAGCCAATTCCTAGGGAAATGTTGGCCACCACACCACTTACAGCTGAATCTCAAGGGGGCACCCTCTTCAGGGCGTCGGCTCCCTATCAAATTCTGTTGTTTTTTAAGAAAATTGACACCTAGCTATTTGTCTACATTGTTCAAAAATCATATCGATATAGTGCTTCATCATGTCCTTAAATTTGCCAAGGACATTAGAGGCACTCAAATCATAGCCGAGAACATCTGTCTGTTGTCCCATCTGTCTAACCACTTGATTAGGAATTGGCCGTCGACCTACTGGGACAACATTAGGATTCATTGTTTGGTCCCCACTATTTAGCGAGGTCACCTAACTTGCCATAGGCATAGTCATACTATTGGGAGGAGCTGGTAACATAGGAAGATTTGGCATGATACTCCCTCTTCCATTCACATTTGACATGGGGTCCCCTTGACTCCCGTTGGTCAATGCCAAATTATTACCATTCAAATTTATCCTTGCTGCATAAGCCGCTTGCAAGCGCGACTCTACTCCTGCTTGGGTGATAGCAATGTCAATGTTGGCCAAAGCGACACTACATGTACCTAGATATTGAAATCTAATCCATGTAGGAAATATTGCAACTGTGCAGCCGATGGAATGGAGATATTGCAATTGTGTAGCCGATGGAATGGAGATATAAGTATTAATTTTGCAAAGAACTTGCTTTGGCTTCTTGGCATAGGCATGGACATACTCATTTGGCTCTTAGCATGTTACATTCAAGACACGCAATCAATATTGTCCAACCCTCTCATGAGCAAACTCTCTATGGAAGGCTGGTAGAATTGGTCAGTGCTAGTTATGGTTTTGGCCTCTAGACCGTGATACCATACTGCTGCCCTTCCTTTTAATGTCATATTGAAGAACATCATTAGGTGTCCTTCGTCTTGGATTCAATAATTGAACATGAGCATTGAAACTCCTTAATATGGAGTTCTCCATCTTCTTCTGCTAACCCATGGAAGATGGGCAAAGGTGCTCCTAATGCCGGTAAATCCGGTGTCCCTGCTCGAATTGCAATGGGTTGTGCCATGGCTACAACCGGATTGACAACAAGAGTTTATGTAGGTAAAACTAAACCCCCACTGTTGATTGACTAGAAGTGGGGAAGTAATAAGACTTTCGCTTGCACTCAAAGGACCACTTATGACACTTAGGTTATTAGAACCGCTACCGCTTATGCGTAGTGGGCTGCTTCTTTGAAGGGAATAATGCCTTATAATCTCCAACTACCGTCTAGCCCTCTCACCACATTCTACTTTTTGTATTTCGGCTTGATGGTTCTTGTCAAAGGACATAAACCAACTATTTGGTCCCTAAAAACCCTAGATTTGGAACCACCACTTATTTGCGGCTCCCGACAGACACACCACTAATGGGACCTAAAATGGGCTAGCACCGGCTATGGCACTAGCCGGACCTCGTGCACACAACAGACAACCCCACCACACGGCCTCACGTGCCAGGAGCATCTGTAATACATGTACACTAAATAGACTTAATTATGCATTTGTAGCTGATATGTAGTCCAACATTTACCTTTCCTTCTTAGAGGGAGATCCCATAACATGTAGAAATAGGGCCTCGTCACACAAACATCAGGAAGCTCCCCTCGGCTGATTGTCATGGCTCCACTGCGACTCTCCTACACCTCGAGGATTCGCCCCAAGATGCGTCACTTTAGCATGTAAAACGTAACGCACAAACTCTACTCTTTTCTTGTTTTGTATGATCTAGGAATATATAAATCCTCACCAAATAATTCCCTTAGAAAACGAACAACTAACCTATGGCTTAGGTTCCTTTCCACTCAACGTATAAGTCATGTCCTAGGAAGACAATTGCTATGCAATCCAAGACTGATACCATGTCATGCATCATGCGTAGTGCATATGATCCTAGTGCACAAACAATATTCAACAAATCAGCATTTTGTGATGTGGAAAAAATAGCCCTTTCATGATTTTCACTAAACGTATGCTTCGATGTATGGAGACTAGCACCGATTCCTCATGCTACTAGCCCCTTAAACTAAAATATTGCAATTTTAAATGCAATGCACAATCAAACGTTTCAAAGATTCAAAACCCTCTCAGCCCTCTTAATCTCTTAATCACACCCTTTCCCTCTAACGTTTAGGTTATGCTGCATTGCATAGGTGTAGGGTTTTTTTTTGTATGTATTTTTCGCATAAAACTGAAAAAACATGAACTATAACATATAAACAAAGCCGAACTAAAGACAAAATTCATGCGTCAGTTTTGTTATACAGCCACAACCACAAATCATAATTTTCTAGAGTTTTATAACTTGAAAATCCTTTTTTTTCTCATTTTTAGCTATTTTCTCTATTTATTTATGCATAAAAATAGATTATTTTCTGATTTATGATTAGTGATTGATTATGACAGCTGAAAGATGTTTTGTCTTAGAATTTAATCCCATGCGCATCTCTTTTTTCCAGCCAAAACCAATAAAACCTTCATTTTTACACTAAAAATACACTTTTCGGGCTATAATTTAATTATTGTGACTATTTATCATTATGGATCTGCAATTTTCTTTTAATGTAGAGCCCTCAATCATAATATAAATAAGCTCCAAATAAATTTTTGTTTCATATGAATTCCATTTCAACCATCAAACATAAAAAAGAAGTAATTTTTCTTTGTAAAAATGAGGCGTACCGCTTATTTGTGTGTTGCGGGTTTTGTGATTAATTTTTCGGGTTGCCAACAGACCGACCAATAGCAAATATTTAATGTTAAACATGTCCTCTCAGCCTCCTCTTGATTTTGGAGCAATCCAGTTCATGTTGCACATCCGTCATCCCCTCTTCTTCTCGATTCTTGCCATGTGAAGCACCGCTTGGAATAGAGAGAGGGAGGAGAGAGAAAGACTAGTTTCTAATCTACTGATTTGGGCAACCATTTCCAAATCCGAGAGTGGCGATGAGGAGCAAAAACATCAACCATCAGGCTGGTACGATCGGTTGGTATGGGTACATTGAGGTGGAACAAGTCTTGTAGCCCCCCCCTCTCCATTTTGCGCCGTTCTGTGAGACCACCATGGATTCTCCCTTTTTTTTCGTGGAAAAAATGCCCCCCCTCCTGGTCACATGAAGAATTGGAGGGTGGAGGCCCCAAAAGTCACCCCCCTTGACCCCAAGTCCTTTTACACTTGGCCTTCTTTGGCCCTTGGACCCTAGGCACCCCCATTTCCGTGTCTGGCGTTGGATTTTACTTTTGAAAACTTTTTCTCGTCTGTCTCGAAGTTTCCCACTTCCGAGCACTTCCCAGAGTCTCATACTGTAGTCAAAAAAATTTATGAAAATTCCCCAACCGGCACTCGGTGGGTCTTTAAAGCACTTTTGGGGCTTGCCGCTTAAAATCGTACTAATTGCAATTGTCGCCTTTGACGAATACTATTTTTCCCTTGAAATTTGAATTTTTTGGCTATTTTTAAGCACTTCTTGGCGTGAAAAATCATTTGTCACTTTTATATCTAGTTTATAAAACTACATGAGTAATTCTACCTTTGAATTCTTTGCTTGGGTACCAAAGAACCTATCAAGTTCCTCCCAAGTAGTTCTAGCATCTTTGATGCCAGAGATATGATGTAGCACATCATCAGTTAGTCCCCATGCAATGATGCCTAGTGCCTTGTTATTCATCTTCTTCCATTCTTTGTTTTTGGTAGAGCTACTAGAAGGATCCCGCTTTTTGAATCTTCTTTTCCACCATCTACATCACCTTCATCATCTTCAAAGAGATGCTAGAGGTCTTTCCTCATGAGGTGATACATGGTCTTTTCCTTCCAGGCACGGAAGCCTTCTCTATTTAACTTTGATATTTGTTTGAGCTCTGCCATTTTTTATCAACAACAACAAATCAGCTAGCAAAAAAAGAGTTGTACTTCAATGTGTCAAGAGACACAAGATGATTAGTGTTTAACATTGGTAAAAAGATACTATCTTGGAGATCAATGTCGGATGTTGATGCTTAATCTTCTTCTCTAATTTAGTGTGATGCTTTGCTGGAAATTAAGTGCTCGATAAGGCCATAGTGATAGAGTCTTCACTGAACTGAGAGGAGTAAGAAAATGAAAGGTTTTATGACCTTGAAGGTCAATGGCTATGGCTGCCCACCACAGAGATGATAGTTAGGGTTTCTCAGGTTGTGATCAAGAGAGAGAATATTTTGGGAAACCCTCTTGGGTGAGGTTAGCCCACTTGGGGGGCTACTAAACTCCTATGGTGGTAGCACAAATCGCATAGAGCGTGGAGATGATGGCAGTCGTACGACCAGTAAGGGTGCAATTTAGGACAATGAGGAATATTTTCAACAATGTTGTCTTCTGCATTACGCAATGTCGATGTGTGAAGTGATAGGATGGTGCATCCTAAGTAGAGGGAAAGATCTCCATAAGAAACTGGGTGGAGATATTGACTGTCGAGAGAGATCTAGGTGATGCAAGCAGATAGGGTATTGCTGTCCATGGCAGCCATGAAAACTCCAGTGAAGGTGAAGGTGAATCTGGAGTAGGAAATGAAGCCTTGAGCTTATACCAAGCTGGGCAGAAGTGAAAGGGAGCTCGAGAAGCAGAGTGAGGAGCTCCTCTGATACCATTTCAAAATGTTAGATCTAGATGATGGTAGGAGCTATGGAGGTTGGAAGGTGAAGACTAAATTCATGTTGGCATGGACAATGAGTAGAAAAATGTTACACAAGTGAATTAGGTTCCAAGATGGAAGCTTGGACTCACAAAGACAATCTTGTGTATTGAACTGACAATGACAATGACACTAAAACTGAAAGAGGAAAGCATCATGATATTGTGTTCATCATTGTGAAAGTGATAGTCAAGTACAATGATTTATAGAAGTTGGGTTATTCCACTCTCCTCACTGTGCATATGGGATTCATGACATCTCTTCCTAGATCATACATCATTTGTCTATTTCTCAACACAGATACCTAGACATAGAAGATGGAGTCATAAAGATTTGTTGATGGGTCCTCATATTAATTGGCTTGTCATTCTAAGAGAATGAAATACTCCTATACAAGCTTATTAAAGTTATGTGTAGTTTGGCTAGATATATTATCAATCTACTAATCCTTTAGTTAGATTTTTTGCTCATTTTTCTTAGTACCTAATGTACATGTATTGTCATTCTCAGAGAGCCAGCAAAAACAACTTAGTGGTAAAGTATAGCCTTGCCAAGGCTGGGGTTTAATGATCAAAAGCCAGTACCTAAATTATGTCTTAATGCTAATGTGTGAATGTCGATCCCCATTAGTTGGACATGTTGTATTTCTATGCTCTATGTCCTCTAAGTAGATATCTTGTACTTATGAAGAGAATGTGTTATTTGCAGTTCTTTCAAAATCACAATTTCCATGTGGAATGCCCATCAAAGACAACATTATAAAACACCTACTTAGAGAGGGATAATATGATGGTGGACTTACATACCTCATCTAATTCAGCCCAATCATCTCTATCAAGGCTTGACACCCTTATGTTTCAAGGGCCTAACCTGCATTTTCTGCACTAAAACTT
Source organism: Lygodium microphyllum (assembly GCF_053477565.2). Taxonomy (NCBI): domain Eukaryota; kingdom Viridiplantae; phylum Streptophyta; class Polypodiopsida; order Schizaeales; family Lygodiaceae; genus Lygodium; species Lygodium microphyllum. The sequence goes on from NC_141146.1 coordinate 59,710,273, forward strand.
GACATATATACTACCTTTGGGATAGCCATATACATCAGAAACATCAATAGCAATAAAGTATCTCTTTGCCATATACATAAAAAACATCAATACTAATAAATTATCTCTTATCCATATACATCAAAAACATCAATACCAATATATACTACCTTTGGATAGCCATATACATCAGAAACATCAATACCAATAAAGTATTTCTTAGCTCACCTAGATCCTTAATCTCAAACTTTTATTTCAAAAGGCCCTTGATGTTAGCAATCCCACTGTCACTATCACATGTCATAATCAAGTCATCCATATAAATGACTATGATAAGCAGACTTGCATCACCCTTTCTCACATAAAGTGAGTGACCTAAATTAAAAATATAAAATCCAATGTTGATAAGGTGCTCTCTAATCTTATCAGACCATGCTACAAGTCCTTGTTTAATCCATACAACACCTTCTTTAACTTGCACACATATATGGAAAGCTCTAAATCCTCATAACTTGTTAATTATTCTATATACACTTCTTGCAAATCACTATACAAGAAGGTATGCTTCACATCCATTTTCTATAAACTACAAACCTTTGGATACTGCCAAAGTAATCACAATGAGAGTTGTCATCCTAGTAAATTGACTAGCTATATCTTCATTATCTATATCATATATCTACATGTAGTCTTTTGCTACCAGCGTGGCCTTATATTTACTAATAGAACCATTTACATTATGCTTTATTTTATAGACCCACCTACAAACAATTGCTTTCTTGCCCTTGGGAAATGATACTAGATCCCAAGTTTTGTTAGTCTCTAATGTAACCATCTCCTCATCCATTACTATATCCCAACGAGCATGACCAATAGCCTCCTCAAAAGAAATGGGCTCAATATCCTCAACTACCTTTACCACGTAAGCATAATGGCTAGCTTCATGACCCTCAAAACTAAATTTTCTAATAGAAGCATCTCACCAGGCTACACATTTGTACCACTAGATCACTCGATAAGTCCTTTACATCACCATGTACTTTCTATACACCTGGTGTCTTAAACGAAAGGAATACCAAGCTCATCATCCAAACTCTCTAAGCCGCTAGAGTGTCCATCAAGAACTACATGACTAGTACATACATTATTGCCATCTGATACTTTCTTCTTTCCTTTGTCATTACTTGTAACACTAGTAGATGTAGTTAAAGATATGGGGCCGCTTGTTAGTCTCCTAGACCAAGGACTACTTGTAGATCTACTACTAGATGATGTCTCTCATCAACTAAGAGTCCATGATTCTAGCTTTTGTATTTGCACATGACTATCATGATCATCAACATCATCAAATGCATTTCCAATAGATGCATATCAACTACTCATCTCATAAAAAATAACATCCTTGCTTACCTGAAACTCATCTTAGTGATAGGGTTATAATAACAATACCCTTTTTTCTCAGTAGATTATCCCATGAAAATACACTCATTAGCCTTTAGGGAAGGTTTCTTCCTTAAGTCATCAGGCACATGAACATAACCAAACATTTTCAAGTGTTATACACCATGTTTCCTGCTTGTAAAACCTTCTTCAATAGTCATTTCATGAATTGTGTAGCCCATGGGATACTTATGCATAATGTAGCAAATGATATGAATAGGCTTAGACAAAAAATTATTAGGTATATTCTTTTCAATCATCAATTCTAGTGCAACTTATACAATATCTCTATTTTTTATTTCTACAACCCCATTTTTTATGGGATATACCTACATGTAAACCATTACTTTACCCCACAAAACTTTAAAAATCATTGAATCATTAGAGAGGTATTCTCCCTCTCCATCTGACCTCAAGCATTTGGCTTTCAAGCCTATTTCTGTTTCAATGATAGCCTTGAAAGTTTTGAATTACTCAAAAACCACTCTTTTCCTTCATGAAATATACCTAGAGTTTCCTAAAACAATCATTAATGATCGTAACAAAATACCTATGCCACCAGGAGATATATTCTAGATAGGACCCCAAATATTTGTATGCACAACATCAAGTATATTATTGCTTACATCTCTATTATGCAAAAACGGTTACCTTTCCTACATCCAAAATTGACATGCTTCGCAAACTTTATGTAATTTTGTAGCTTTGAATGTAGGCGAATCCAATCCTTTTGACTATATTAATTTTATCCTTTGTAGATTTTCATATCCAATACGTTTGTGTTATATTCAATGTCTACAGCTACACCTTTTCATTTAGCATACATAGCTACATTTATAGTACGAATTCTAGCATCCAAAGTAAACATGTAGCGACCAACTTAAATATTTCTTTTCTTTGCAACTAACTTGCACTTATTGTTGAAGTCTTCAACAATAAAACATTGTGTATTAAATCTAACTTTCACTCCTACTCTACCATTTGACTAATAGATACTGAGTTCTTTGTGATGAATAGTATATATAAAACATTTAACAAACACTTTGTTTGACCATCATGCAAGGACAAATAAACGTTTTCAATATGTCAAATTGGATTACATGAATCATCATTTGTCTTTGCACAATTTAACTTTGTAAATTATGCATCTCTCCAAACAATTCATCATGGCTAGTCATATGATTAGATGCACCTAAATCAATATACCATAAATCATCACATGGTCCCTTTCTTGTAACAACATTTATCATGTGTTGCATGACAAAGAAATGCTCATTTTTTTCATCATTCTATCTTGAATATTATGTAAAATTTTATTGCTATAATTTTCCACTATGAATGTTAACTTTTTTTATAAAACAATGGATTGCAATATGGTCTATTCTTCCATAGTAATTGTAAACAATACTCGAATTGCTAGAAACCATCCACCTCTTTCTCCAAAGCTCCCCATGTTCCTAGAATTACCATGGTCTTCCAAAATTTGCATGTTATAAAATTGTTTATTTGATCTATTTTATTGGTTACCACCACCACCATCCATACCATGGCCTTTTGAAGAGGATCTACTATTGCCCCTTCCTAAAACTTGAGTAAAATGCGTGGACTTGTTCACAGTTCCTATCTTAATATTTTCTTATGAGGAAAGCACCTGACTTATTGGGTCCACCTAGCCACTAATTGTTTTCATCGAGGAAAGATTGTCTCCTACTTTCCATTTATGTGTGGCTTTTCTTTAGTTATCTAAATACAGCATGCTAACACATTGTTTGATATATACAATCAACTTCTTTCATTATCCTTTAATACTAGATTAATTTCACGTCTTTGTTAGATGCAACATGAAGACAATGAAGATAGTCCTATCTACTTTATTATTTAATTGTTATTACATTGAATTTTGCTCATATAGCTAGATAGAAAAACCTACTCTCTTTCTTATAGCAATGAACTAGTCCATATATTTTCAAGCTCTCGATGCTCATTGCATCATATACGTATGAGTTTATTCTCTATTTTGGGACTGAGTACATAAATACTCTTTTTTAACCAAAGCCCCCTGGCTATATGCCACCATAGGAGGAAACCTTTTGTATAGGATCTTTTTGCCTAAATACTAGTCTAACATTCACAGGAAAAACAAAAACTAGCTCAAATTGAGCCCCACCAGTTGCTCTTAGTAGGGGAGATACGATTTGCTTAATCTTGCCTGATATCTGGGCATGGGCCAAAATTTTTCAATAAATTCCGTTGATGTACATTACACAAGAAATATCCAATGCAAGTAGAAATCAAATAGTCCTTCTCAAATAATATTTAATTATTTAAATTATTTTCAAAATTTTCTTAAATTTTAATATGATTACACTTTCTAATTCAAGAGATTTTATCAAATTAAGCAAAAATTCTAGTTTCAATTTTTTAATAAATTTTCTAAATATTACTTAGCTAGAATTACATGCTTTTACCAATGTGCGACTAGATGCAATCATTCTATTTTATATTTTTTAGTATTTGAATAATTTCTACATATTATTTTTATATATTCTTTTATCTTTTAAAATTTATTCCCTTGGCTATAAAAGAAGTAATCTATAAATTTTTAATGAGATTTCCATATTCATAAGCCAATTCGTGTGTTACAACTTGCTCGAGAGGGAGCCCAATTCTCATGATAGTGTCATAAAGCCAAAATAAATTATTATAATTCCCAAAATCTTCCAAATTCCAATGTTTTCAAAAAAATTTCGCAAAATTAAAGAGTCTTCTAAAATCCAGTTAACAACATTGCTTTTATTATACACTCTCTTTATTAGGTAATAGAATGTGGACTTGGCTAGCAACCTTACAAAATCAAAGTGAAAGTATGAGAGATATGAAGGCTAATGGTAGAATATAGACCTGGCACAAAGAATAGAGTTGTACACTAAGGTGCACATAGGAGCATTAATGTCATGTAGGAAATTTTGCCCCCCTATTTTGCCTTCGTAAATACCTTTATGAATTAGGGCATACATGTGTAAAGAAACCCTAATTAGGGTTAGCTACGGATTAGCTAGGGTTTACCTATAAAATGGCAACTAGCCAAATGTAACATTATCACTTGATCATTGGAAGACATCTTTTTCTAGGAAACTTTCTTTCTTGTAATTCATTTTTAGCTATGGCAACTTGCCATGTTAATGAAGTTTAGTCCCTTTCCATTTTCAGTTTGTCTTGTTGATTTCCTGTTTCTTTATCCATGGTTGGACATGGAGCTAGGCTAGTTTAGGCTAGTAGGTTAACTTCATTACAATGGTATCAGAGCCTTACTTTGATCCAAGGTAGGCTTTAATTCCATCATTTTCATGATTATGATCTGGTTGGGAAGGTCATTTTCATGGAAGATCTGATTACAAGCATCATTTCTGTGTAGCTGGAGTTGAAGTCACAGTTACATGGTTTGGTTTCTTCTTGACAGTAACTAGACAGGTTGTACTACTTCAAACCGTGTTAAAGATGGTGGATCTTGGCAATATCCAGTGGTGGGCAATGGCGGGCTTCAGCCAATTTTAGTAGGTCGTGGCTCAATTTTGGCCCAAAAACGAAGAGAGATGGACAAAATGCAGGTAACTTGGGTTGAGGTTGAGTTTGGTGGGGGTTACTTTTGAGAGGGAAGGGTTTGCTTTTTAGACACAGTCTTTCTCTCTCCTATTTCAAGCTCACTTCATACTCCATAGCCAATCTCTTGCTAAAATCTTCCAACCATGACTCTTCCAACCACAATGGATTCCATAACTTGGTTCTTGACCTCTTGAGCAACATGGGAGTAGTGATTTGGCTTATTTAACCTATTCCTTTCTTCCTCATTTCGTGGATAGCAACAGTGTGAATTGTGCCTAATTCAGGGAATCCACCATATCTTCAGAAAATGAGCTCTATTGCTCAAGTACTCCATTTTGGAGTAAGATTTCTTCCATTCAAGCTGGAGTAAGAGGGTTTCCTTCAAGTTGGAGTAAGATTTCTACCATTCTTTTGCTAATACTCTAGATCTCTATGGGCAGCAAGAATGGTACATGTCACTATTGCTGTAAGCACTGGTTGGAGTTCTTCATCCACCTGTCTTCCTTCAAAACCAAAGATAGGAACGAAGGGCAGAAGCTTCATCATTTCCTTGCTCACCTTACGTATCAACAGTATTGATATTATGAGGATCATTCTTTATTTCATCTTTCTGATCAGCTTTATCATTATTTTGCCTCATGCTTAGCTTTCTTCTGAGATTGCTTTTTGCCTCCCTTTCCTTTGTTCTTCGGCATGTGGGTCTGCTACAGGCAAAAGAGACGCTAATGTCCTAAGAAGAGGAAGGCTTGTTCACTGAAGGCACCAAGAGTCTAAACGATACACTTCAGCTTGCGTTGTTTGGAAGACACATTCAAGATGCCATTGGCATCAACATTGAAGCACACATTGATGTGCAAGGTTGGAGGGATGCTTGAAAACTCAAACTTGCCAAGGAGATTGTTCTCTCTTGTCCTAGTCCTCTCTCCTTCATACACTTGAATCAAAACACCGGGCTAGTTACCAGAATAGGTCATCACGCCTCCAGCAATCTCTAGTCCGAGAGATTGGGGTGTGACATCTAGAAGTAAGAGATCTTGAGCCTTCTCATTTTTTGCACCAAAAATCCCTTACATTCATTGCTGGTACCAGACACTGTCTCATTTGGACTGACAGAAAGTTGTGCACATGCAAGCCCCAACCTCTGAGGCCTTCTTTTGGATCGATATGCTATGATGAATTGGCAATGGCATTTGTCAGAGCTTTGGCTCACTCATTGATGATTCAAAAATCAACAGAAAAGGGGCATCAACAAGCTTTCTAGCTCGCATCTGCACATCATCGACAAGAGAGCTGTGTCTTGAACAAAGGTCCTGTGGGGAATTCCAAGAAATTCCACAAACTCTTCACCTATATCAGCTAATTCTTCCCAGATGCTCTTTGGCTTTCTTGAAGCTGTTGCCTTCTCAAGATCTACTTATGCAGTTTGAGGGACTCAATTTGTTAATGAAATGCAAGCAAGTGGCCAGCTAGAGATGAATTAAAGGGTAAAATTGTCAATGTAAAAGGGTTATGTGACTAAGAGGACAGTTATGTATGCAAAAAGGAAATAGAAAAACGACTACACCAGTGGTACCTAAAGAGGCTCCATCCAAGCAAAACAGAGAGAAGGATTCAAGACTATTACTTTGAGAAAGGTTCCATTGCATACCACACAATCTCTACACAGCTCTCTTGAATGAGAGCTGGTGGAAAGGTTTTACTCTGAGGAATACTGCAAGCCACAGCCTCAAAGTTTTATGTTGTCGATCAAGCAAAGTCGGTTTAAGCAGTTGGATGAGTTCAAATTTATTGCAGTGGAGATGTGTGCAAAGGCATCAATTGTCCATCAGCAACTTCAAATGCAACTAAGTGTTCAGTGAATTGTATTCGACTCACCATTTGGAAGTATCGATCGACATTTAGAACCTATGGTTAGAAAGTGCAAAGTTATTCACAATAAGGATCATGACAACTGTTAGAAATGCGGGATCTAGAGCATGGCTATGGCGGCTTGTAGGCATAGAGTGAACTCATGATGGAGAAGACAAGGACACTGTTTGTTACACAAGTGAATTAGGTTCCAAGATGGAAGCTTGGACTCATAAACACAATCTTGTGTATGACTGACAATGACAAGACACTTAACTGAAAGTACAAGGCATCATGACATTGTATTCATTCTACATGAAAAGTGGTAGTCAAGTACAATGCTTATATAGTTGTTGGATGGGTAGCAATCTTCCCTCTCTGTGCATATGGGATTACTGCAGCCTGCATGTCCTAAGCCTAGACTGCCTCATACAAAGAGGCTACATTAGGTGTGATTGCAAATATCTCAACACCCCTCCTCAATCACAACTGGAAAAGGCACAAAGTGTGTAGAGGCTGTAATGAGAACCACCTGCAAAGTGTGGGCATACCACAGACATGGCAAAACACCAGAGGCTGTCGCAGAAAAGGCTAAGTGTGGGTACCATAAACATGGTGGACATCCAGAGGCTGTAACAGGGGCCTCATAAAGTGTACAGGGACTGTAATGCCAAGTTACATGAGGAGTTTACAAAGCTTATGATAAAGACATTTGGGCTAGACATTACAAGGCTAAAGAAGTCAGTAAAAAATTGGGTCAAGGACCGGGAGGTCCTTGCAGTTTTCAGCATTACTTTTGACATTCAATTTATTGTAGGTCTTCTTGTCGGAGTAGTTTAGCTTGCCCTTTTTGATCATGTACTTGCTGTTCACTTTGCTTGCTGCTTCAGAGTCTTCATGATTTTTCTGCTTCTTCTTCTTCTTCTTTTTCTCTTTGATCTTTCCTTCATGGTCATCATTTTCATGGACTTTGCTTGCATTAGTCATCTGGTTCTTGTCTTTAAGGTCCCCCTCAAGCAAAGGTACAATCTTTGAGATAGCGTAAATCTCTTCAAACTTTTGCACTTTCATGTCTTCAAGGTCTTCAAATGAATGCACTGATGGCATTTGGATATAGTCAGCTCCTTGTCTTCTTGTAGGGAGAGTAACATCTTCTATGTAGTGTATTTTGGCAAGGAGAATTGTATCACTTTTCATAACAAGCATCTTCATAAAGGAATTCATTTTGGTCATTCCCATAACTGAGAATGAGCTTCAAATTTTGAGTTTGCACCGCAGAAGAGTTACACTTTAATGTGTCAATAGACACAAGAAGACTAGTGTTTATCAGCACTGAATGAGTATCAAAAAGATACTATCTTGAAGCTTGGTGTTGAAACTGAGTTTGATTTCTTAATTCCCTTACTGATTTGAATTGGAAACTTAGTAGATCAGAGTGAATTAGAACTGCAGAGGGTTGGTTGAGCCCAAAGGAGTGAGAAATTGAAGAATTTTATGAGCTTGAGTTAAAAAGCTATGGAGGACTATTAGGGTTTGAGGTGCAGGCGACTGATTTTTTCGATGATTCAGCAGCTACGATGGATCATTTCATCGCATATTTGATGGAGATGAAGCTTAGGAGTCCTTCTTCAAATGCCCTATGCCCAGAGGGTAAATCGCGCAGCGCAGAGGTCAAGTCGGACGTACGACCAGCACAGGCGCAGATCTGGACAGCAATCTCGAATCTGGGCAATGCTGGAGCATAGACGGACCAATGTCAGACTGTGATGTACCAGGAGGCTTCGCCCTGACCTAGACAAGATATCTCAAGAAGAAAGCGTGAGGAGATAAGGTCTGTAGAGGGAGATCTCAGCCCTCTATCAGAGGTATGTCCAGGCTGGCTATGGTGGCTACAGGACAGAACCACAGAAGAATGACAATGCTAAAGCTATAGGAGCCCAATGTCAGTGATTGATGTGTCAAGAAGAAGCTCTGGAAGTAGGGGAACACTTTCCCAGAAGGAAGCAAGTGAAGATATGCCCTGTAAGTGGAGATCCAGCTCCTCCAACAGAGGTAGGTTGCAGGTTGGCTATGGCTGCCAAGGGATAGAGAGTGAAAATGGAGTTGGAGATTAAGTCAAACACTTGAGCTGAGCTGGATAGAGATTATGAGAGACTGAGGGAGCAGAGAGAGGACCTGAAACATGCTAAGCCATGCTCAGCTGCGCTCTGATACCATGTTAGAAATGCGGGATCTAGAGCATGGCTATGGCGGCTTGTAGGCATAGAGTGAACTCATGATGGAGAAGACAAGGACACTGTTTGTTACACAAGTGAATTAGGTTCCAAGATGGAAGCTTGGACTCATAAACACAATCTTGTGTATGACTGACAATGACAAGACACTTAACTGAAAGTACAAGGCATCATGACATTGTATTCATTCTACATGAAAAGTGGTAGTCAAGTACAATGCTTATATAGTTGTTGGATGGGTAGCAATCTTCCCTCTCTGTGCATATGGGATTACTGCAGCCTGAAGCCTAGACTGCCTCATACAAAGAGGCTACATTAGGTGTGATTGCAAATATCTCAACAACAACAAAGCATGCAATAGTTTGAATGATCAAGGGCACAAGTTTTCTTTTCAAGAAACATACGTGACAGCTTCATTCTACTGGTGTATGTTCATCTCTAGTAGGCATTCCAATAAGCTAGTAAAAGGAAAAATAACATGAGAAGGAAACTTGGTAGAACAGCAAAAGAAAGGCACTGTGTGTATGACATACTGAATAGAACAACAAAAATAAGCACCTAAGAAGTAGTAGATATTCGGTCCAATTTATAACAGACATTTGGAGAAGTACTTGAGGCAACAGAAGTGTGGATTTATGCAGCAGATTTCATGGACAAATGTGTTTTGCTCAAGGGTACTTATGCTTGGGAATAGGACATGCAAGATAGCACAAGACTGCAAGGCAGATGTCATCATGCTATTGAAGATAGCATGAGTTGGTGATAGTGCTTCTATGAATACTTTTGGCTTCTTTACAGTGAGGGGCTGCAGTAGAAAAAAAAAAGCAATAGTAAGAGAGTTGCAGAGTAGAAGAAAAAAAGAAAACCAGTATAGCAACAACAACAAGAGAGCAGCAATAAAGAAATGGAACTAACCTCAATGCTTCTTTTCATCAAATTCTAGGTTTGGAAGTTCACTAAGGTAGAGGTTTCCAAGTTCAGATGCTTCTACATAGTGGAAGGCCTCCTCTGCAGTAGTAAGTGTGAAGAAAGTTGCATCAGTAGCAACTATATCAGATGACTGGACATCCTTGTTCAATACTGCACCTTCTCCTGTGGAAAAGAAAGGAAGAACCAAATGAAGAGAGTGATGAAGGCATGGGATTTAGTTTGTTTGATTAGACAATTTTCTTGGTCTGTGATCTCTGACTCAGCAATGAGGGCATAAACAGGGTGTAGTCCAAATAGGGAAAGATTTGGAAAAATTGCTACAGAAATTAGTAGCATCATTCTAACAACAAACAGACAATTGGGCTTGATACTAGACATCACAAGCTTGGATTGGAGGTAACAAATGCTTCATTTGGATACATATTTCTCAAGTTAGAACCTATTTTGTTCCAACAATTTACTAGCAGTTTACTGTGGACAGACCTAAAGAATCAATTCCAAAATGGGGTGTAGGTACAAAATAATGCAAACCAGGATTCCTAACTAAAGTATACTTTGTGATCTTTGAGTGAAGCTATCAAACACCTCATTCCGATAAGAATTTCTCAAGTTATGGTCAAAACAATGCAACTAGGTACTTGGGATAGGGTGTTGTCTACTATGGATAGTTCTGGAAATTCTTAAACAGAGAGAGGTATTGCTACTCCTAAATTCAAACCAGGGTTTCTCCTTGATTTTAGACATCCTAAGCTCCAGTTCAAGCTATCATACACCTATTTGAACCCACATTTTTCAAGATAGAGTTGATTTTGTACCAGCAGGTCACTATGGACAGCATGTACCACAAGGGTGACAGACATGAAATTTTTAATGGTTGCATGGAAAATCATGCATGTCTTGGTCTTATGGAAAACATGGTGCTTGTACCTTATGTAGCAATGTTGGGCACCATCAAACTCATGCATGTGGAGACTTTAATGCAAGTAGAAGTAATGTCTATGGATAGCATATGTTGGGATCAGTTGCTACTTCAATGAATGGTTATGGATTCGAATATGGTGGCATGATTAGATATGAATATGTAGCACAAGAAGGAATGTATGGGCATAGTTCTTATAAGAAGCATTCTTTTTATGGTTATGATCATGATGATTATGCTAATTTAGACCCTAATTCTTTTGGGCAGCAACATCATGTTAATCATAGTCATGTTTATGATCAACCATTTGGGGAAAGCCTCCATTCAAATCAATCTTGCCTTCATCCAATGAGTGGGCAGCAGCTGCAATCAAATGCTCCTATAGAAACTCAGTTCCCTATGCATAGACAATATGTATATGAGCATGCCTATGTTATGGATACTTCTTCTTCTCAGCCACAAGTGTTTTATCATTAGCCACAAAGGATGGAAAATGCTTATGTGCAGCCTTATGCAGTAAACCATGGACAGCAAGCTCATGGTTATGGTTATCATTTAATAGATGGGGAAAATGTCGGTCAATTTTCTTTCAGTGGTGTACATGGCATCTACTTGTCAAGTCGTATCTTGGACAGCATAACTTCCAAGGGCCTATGTTATAAATGCAATGAGAAGAACACTCTTGGGCATGGCAATGTATGCAAGGCAAAGCATATTAATGTATCAGTTGTTCTTGAGTTCCATACTCCTCATGGCATTGAAAGAAAGCTTATTCCTCATTAACAACTGATGGAAATGCAAAGGCAACTGATATGCTACAAGTGTAATGAGCAATGGTCACATCATCATGAGGGTTATTGCATGAATAAACATTTTGCTACAGCCCTTGTCTTGGAAGACCCAATGGAAGATGTATATGTTGGGCAAGGACATGACAGTCATGGGCAGCAAGAAGATGATGCCTATGCTGAAAACCAGGCTGAAGATGACAAGAAGAAGAAAATGTTTTTAGTGACCAAGATGAAGAACCAAGAGATGCGGCTATAAATGAAGAACAAGAACATGTATATGCCAGTGAGGATCAAGAGGACTATGCAGTCAACCAAGATGATGCATATGATAATAAATCTAATGCTGAAGATGAAAGGGCTGAAGAAGATTCAATTGACCAAACAAGCATTGAGGATATGGAATCATTACATGATCATTTTCAGCAACCTATTGATTATAATAATGATTCAGTAGGCTTTCTTCATGATTATGGGGATGATACCTTGCATTATGGAGGTGTTGACGATAATGTTGATGATCTTTCATTCCCATATGATCCAGGGATTTACATGAACGCATCTATAGATTATGGACGGGATTTATCACATCCTTTTGATCCTGGAGGAGACAGCTTGCTGTATAGAAATTCTGTGATGAATTAAATTTCCCTGACACAATCAAAATATGGGTTTGATATATGTTGATGCCTTGGGTTACATATTTCATATCTACACTTCAAACACTGAATTTGGACACTTCAATTGAAAGTTATGGGCATTTTACTTCAACTACCTTATTCAGCCCTGCTCTCTGTTTCATGACACTTACTCTTATCCTATGAAGACCATTTGTTGAAGATCCACTTTTGGAGTTTATCATGGATTTTGCAACCTCTACTCTACCTTCTTATATGTTTCCATCCTTGTATTCAATGTACTTTCAGCTTTGAGGATAAAGCTTCTTCAGGAGGGGATGGCTTGTCATATAGGAAATTTTGCCCCCCTATTTTGCCTTTGTAAATACCTTTATGAATTAGGGCATACACGTGTAAAGAAACCCTAATTAGGGTTAGCTAGGGATTACCTAGGGTTTACCTATAAAATGGCAACCAACCAAATGTAGCATTATCACTTGATCATTGGAAGACATTTTGTTCTAGGGAACTTTATTTCTTGTAGACAATCACACCCACTGACAGCCTCTTTGTATGGAGCTTCAGGGCCAAGGATATGCAGGCTTACCTATCCCATATGCACAGCGGTGCCTACTGCAATTTACTACTTTCCTATAAAGCATGGTACTTGCTTCCTTTTCTAAATGCAATGATAGTACTCTTTTCCTTCAAGTAAAGTGTCAATGTCATTGTCCACACACAAGATTGTGTTTATGAGTTCAAGTCTCAATCTTGAAACCCAATTCACTTGTGTGACAGTCAGTGTCTAAGTCATGTCTTCATGAGTCCTCTCTTTACCTTCTGTCCCCCATAACTGTTGCTATGCTCTAGATCCATGAATTTTCACATGGTATCAGAGCTGGCTGAGCATGGCACAGCCCTTCTCTCTGCTCTTCCAGCTCCTCTAGTCCCTCTCCACCTCTGGTCAATTCATCTTCAGCTCATGGCTCCAATTTTTCTCTCCATTCTCATTTGACCTTGTGTTTGCCATAGCCAACACCTACCTACCTTGCTTGGAGCTTTCATATCTCACTCCACAAGCCATATCTGAACCTGCTTCCTTCTAAAGATTTGTTCTTCTACTCATGGCGCTCCCTCCTAGCACATTAGTTCATAAGATTGGCCTCCTTCCTACCCAGCATTGCACAAATTTGTGATCGCTGACAAAAATTACGCCTGTTTCAAATTTTGTCTTTGCACGCCTCTTGCTCGACCAGATCTTGATGATTGCTATAGGGCTTTTGTAGAGCATTAGCTAAGCTTCATTTCTATAAAAAAAAGTTTTCAAAATGATCAACTACAACTCCTGCAATCTGTAAAAAACCAGGGCTGCCTCACAAACCCTAATTGTCATTCATAGCCAAATTTCACCTAAGCTCAATTTTTCATCATTTTCTCTCTCCTGCCACCTGGAGGAACCCACTGCCACTCTAATCTACTTCAAAACAGAGGTATCAGCAAAATTTGGGCTATCAAATCATTGAGGAGGGGAAGTGCTTGAAGATCCTTTGAAGTCTTAAAGAAATCAAACCTCTTACATCTCATCCTTCTCATTCTTCTTACCCTACTCAAGGTTCTGCCACCTTCAGTTTCCAGCAAGCAATTCAGCAAGCAAATCAAGGAGGGGAATAGAAGACCTATTGAGAATTTGCCAAGCATTTGGCTCCACAAGTATCTCTTGATACTAATCACTTAGTGCTTTTTGGCACTTGTGCTTATTAGCACACTCAAAGTCAACTCTTTTGCTGCTGAAATCTGAGAATTTTGGAGCTGATTTGCTACTACTCCAGCTCTCCAGCATGGGAAAAGACTCACCAACAGCTCGATTCAAAGGAGTTGGGTTTCACACCTAGTAAACCCGCATCAAGCTCATCTTGATGAAGAAGGGTCTCTAGGCCATCACAAATGGCAAAGAGAAGAAACCTCGGGATGCAGATCTTGTTGTAACTTGGCAAAAGAACGATGATAAGGCCAGGCCATTATCAAACTAGAGCTAGACGACAGCTATATCCACCATGTGGATAACTATGAGACCTCACAGGATACATGGAAGAGACTTGGCACCTTGTTCAGTGCACAGTCTAAATCATCAAAGTATGGTCTCCTGATTGAGTTTTTCAAGCTTGAAATGAAGTCCATCACATCACTTGCCACACATCTAAATTACGTGGAAGCACTTCTAACCCAACTTGCAGGAATCAACATTAAAATGGAGGAAGATGTTTGCATCGGTGTTCTACTTAAGAGTTTGCCTCCTGAATATAATAATGTATCAACAACTTTAATCAACATGCCAAATCCTGAACTTGTTGATATCCATGCATCACTGTTAGAAGAGGAAAAGAAGCTAAAAACTAAGGAAGAACCAAGTACCTCTAGAGATGAGCATGCACTATATGTTGGCAACAGGTACAAAGGCAAGAAGGATCAGCTCTTCTGTGACTTCTACAAAAGGACCGGACACACCGAGAAGTTCTGCCATGCAAGAAAGAGGTCTCAAAAGGCCTATCTTGCAGTTGTGAAAGAAGAAGAAGACCATGGACCAAAAAAAGAAGATGAAGATGAAGATGAAAACCAAGAGGATCAGAAGGACAAACCTCACCAGTCCTTCTACTCTCATTACTCTGATAAACTATTCTAAAAGCCTTGTATTTCCTAGCCCTAATGCGTCTTGCCATAAGCTTTGAAAACTCCTCATGTAACTTGGCATTACAGTCCCTATACACTTTGTGAGGCCCCTGTTACAGCCTCTGGATGTCCACCATGTTTTGGTGCCCACACTTAGCCTTTTTCTGCGAGACAGCCTCTGGTGTCTACCATGTTTGTGGTGTGCCCACACTTTGTAGGTGGTTCTCATTACAGCCTCTACACACTTAATGCCTTTCTGGTTGTGATTGAGGAGGGGTGTTGAGATTTAGACAATCACACCCACTGATAGCATCTTTGTATGGAGCTTCAGGGCCAAGGATATGCAGGCTTACCTATCCCATATGCACAGTGGTGCCTACTGCAGTTTACTACTTTCCTATAAAGCATTGTACTTGCTTCCTTTTCTAAATGCAATGATAGTACTCTTTTCCTTCCAGTAAAGTGTCGGTGTCATTGTCCACACACAAGATTTTGTTTATGAGTTCAAGTCTCAATCTTGAAACCCAATTCACTTATGTGACAGTCAGTGTGTCTGAGTCATGTCTTCATGAGTCCTCTCTTTACCTTCCGTCCTCCATAATTGTTGCTATGCTCTAGATCCATGAATTTTCACATCTTGTTGATTTCATGTTTCTTTATCCATGGTTGGACATGGAGCTAGGCCAGTTTAGGCTAGTTAGGTTAGCTTCATTACAATTAAACATTGAGTATGAAACTATGAAGCACACATGCTGCTCACATGGCTCTAAAGAGGGCACAAGTGGTGCTTTGCAAGCTTGGAATCACTCAATGAACAATGTGGCAACTACTCATACTATTGTCTATATTATGACAATTCCACAAGTGCAATTCATGGGATGACCCCTTGAAGAAAGCTTTACATGCAAGAAGCCTAATGTATCACACGTGCTTAGCTATATTGCATATGTTCATGTGCCAAATGAGGTGCAAAAGAAGCTTGATTCAAACGCTAAAAAATGTATTTTTATTGGATACTCTTTAGAGAAAAAGTGGTATCATTATTATAACCCTATCACAAGTGAGTTCAAAGTGAGTAAGGATGTTATTTTTTATGAGATGAGCAATTGGTATACAACTAGTAGTGATGCATTGGATGAGGATTGTGATCATGATAATTATGTGCATAAAGAAAAGTAAGAATCATGGATCCTTAGTGGATTAGAAACATCATTTAGTAGTACATCTATAGTTAGCCCTTGGTGTAGGAAATAAACGAGTAGCCCCACATCTTCAAATGCATCTACAAGTGTTGTAGGTAGAAACAAAGGGAAGAAGAAAGTGTCAGATGGTAATAATGCATCTACTAGTCATTTGGGATTTGATGGAGATTCCAATGGTTCAAAGAGTTTGGATGATGAGCTTGGTATTCCTTCAGTCATCAAGACACCAAGTGTATATAGAGAGCACATGGTAATTTAAAGGCTCCACTAAATGATACAGTGGTATATAGGTCTAGCACGGTCACATACCCTACTAAAAGGTTTAGTTTTTGAGGTTATAAAACTCACCATTATGCTTATATGGTAAAGGTGGTTGAGGATGTTGAGCCCACTTTCTTTGAGGATGTTATTGGTCATGCTCTTTGGGATGCAACAAATGGATGAGGAGATGTTTGCATTAGAAGCCAATAAGACTCAGAATCTAGTACCACTACCTAAGGGCAAGAAAACTATTGGCTATAAGTGGGTTTACAAAATCAAGCATAATGTAAATGGTTATATTAGCAAGTATAAGGCTAGGCTGGTTACAAAAGGCTATGCTCAAACATATGGTATAGATTAAGAAGATACATTTATCCTAGTTGCTAAAATGGCAACTACTAGATGTGTGATAGCTTTGGCAACATCTACAGTTTGGATTTTGCAACAACTGGATATCAAGAATGCCTTCTTGCATGGTGAATTGAAAGAAGAGGTGTATATGGAGCAACTAGTAGATTATGAGGATTTAATGTAAATGGTTATGTTAGCAAGTATAAGGCTAGGCTGGTTACAAAAGGCTATGCTCAAAAATATGGTATAGATTATGAAGAGACATTTAGCCTAGTTGCTAGAATGGTAACTATTAGATGTGTGATTGCTTTGGCAACATCTAAAGGTTGGATTTTGCAACAAATGGATATCATGAATGCCTTCTTACATGGTGAATTACAAGAAGAGGTGTATGTGTAGCAACTAGTTGGTCATGAGGGTTTAGACCATCCCACATATATGTGTGGGTTAAAGAAGGCACTCTATGGGTTGAATCAAGCACCTAGAGCATGGTCTGACAAGATCAAAGAGTATCTTGTCAACATTGGATTTTATGTTTTTTATGCTAATCGCTCACTTTATGTAAGAAAGGGAATGTAGGCTTTGGCATCATAGTTATCTATGTGGATGACTTGATTATTACAGGTAATAGTGATAGTGAGATTACTGAAGTTAAGGACATTTTGAAGAACAAGTTTGAGATGAAGGATTTGGGTGAGCTAAGGTACTTTCTTGGTATTGAGGTGATCAAATGTAGTGATAGTAGATGGTTATCCCAAAGCAGTAAAGCTTGGACATGTTGTCCAAGTATGGTATGATAGCATGTAAACCTCTTTCAGTGCCATTGGAGCAAAATGTGAAGTTGAGTTATGATGTTGGCCTTGTTAG
Source organism: Lygodium microphyllum (assembly GCF_053477565.2). Classification (NCBI taxonomy): domain Eukaryota; kingdom Viridiplantae; phylum Streptophyta; class Polypodiopsida; order Schizaeales; family Lygodiaceae; genus Lygodium; species Lygodium microphyllum. Next base: position 59,727,979 of record NC_141146.1, read on the forward strand.
TCAATTTATATAGATGCCTAGAAAGCCTCATTTGGATGCAGTTAGATGCATATTGAGGTATGTGAAGTCCACTTTGTATTATGGACTTTTTTATGAGGCAGATAAGGATATATAAGTGCGTTTGGATACATATATGCAAATTTGGGCAAGTAGCATGTCTAACAGAAGATTTTCCAATGGATTCATGTTTTCCCTTCGTAGTGTAGTAGTTATATGGTTGCTTTATCGAGTACAAAGGATAAGTATAGAGGTGTTGCTATGGTAGCATGTGAGGTGGTATGGCTACAAAAGTTATTGGATGATTTGTATGTGCATGGAGATGGTCCAATTGTCATTCACTACGACAACATGAGCAACATATAGTTAGCTAGGAACCCAGTGTTCTATGCTAGGATAAAACACATTGAGATTCATTACCACTTTGTGAGAGAGATAGACTTGGTATATGTCACCACACAAGATCAAATAGCTGACATTTTCACAAAGACATTGGGTGTAGAGAATCATTGAAAGTTTCGAAGGTTACTTGGAGTTGTAAAGATACAATTGAGCTTTAAGGGGAGTGTTAAGATGGCAAGCTCAACATGTGTGGACATTGATGATGCAGCACTTGGTTAGATGGATCTGCATGCCTACACTTCACATCAGTGGTCATTATGATCCTCACATGGCCATTAACTTATCACTTATTAGATTTAGTTTGTTGCGCATACCTACAAGTGGCATACTTATAGTGCCAATCGATTAGTATAGTCAGTTATGAATTATGTCTTAGGCTTGAGTAGCCCCCTTACTTCCAAACATTAATACATTAATGGATTTGTGACCAAAACCAAATGAAAACTTGATGTATTTCACTATTTGCCGCCTCTACTGGCCTCTCAAATGTATCAAGAGTTGGCAATGATCCCCAAAAACATGAGCTTCAAATGACTAACATAGACATGGAAGAGAAGGGAGGTATACACAATATGTGGAATCTCAATCTGTCTTCATCTTCATTCTTCATTTTCTTATTCTTCCATTATCCACACTCTACAATAAGTACCTCACAAATTGGATAGTTCTCTTTGACCTTTAAGTCACTTTACACATAGTCCTCCTTTATTTCATGGATACATAGGATATAAACTTAACCTATTACATTTTTCTCAACACTTGTTAATTTCTCTATACTCTTCTCTACTAATTGAAGCATTGCCACATGCTTCCCAAAGTTGTGATTCAACTATATTTTTAAAATCCTTGCTTATCTCTTTCCACACATCTTTGGTTAGAGAGCTTGAAGGAGTTCATTTGGAAAGTTGGAGGCAAGCGTTAGGTGAATGCTACATTTCTAGATGTGTTTGCATTTTATCACAATACCAATCAACTTTTTCACTATTGGTAGTGTAATAGACCATTCAAAGGAGGAGAATTCCTACTGTACTGTAAGCATAGCTTAACCTCATTTTCCTTATTATACATTGCTATATCTATAGCTCACAAATTTTTGTATTCTAATCAATAATAAGACTTGGTTTGCTATGGAGAGATGTTTGAAAGATTATTTGAGTGACACTATAGCCTTCAAACTTCCATACATGCTAGTCTTTGTTGTAGCCTCACTAAACTTAGTCTTGCAACCTTTGAAGAACAGGGGAATTGGGGAATCCACTATCTTTGAGTGAGTTTTCTTTTCATGTTGCTGAATATTTGCCCCTTACTGATGCAATAGGAAGTGAAGCAATGTTTTTGCATGATGAGAAGAGACAAGCTCTTATGACACAAGCCATACATCTGCATCCCTGATAGAAATTGAAGGCCTAATATTGTGTCAACTAGTACTGTTGCTCCATATCTGCAAGAACTACTACTTGAAAACTTGCAACTATCCTTGTTGTTAATTCTAGTCACTCATTAGGAATTTTCATAATTCTTATGCACATCAAACATGTGATCAATGAGTAGATAAGTGCTTCATAATGTCCTCAGGCCTAAAAACATGGATGGTGACTATTCATTCACATGGTTGTCCTTGCTTCATTTGAGACCTATCTGCCATTAGGGTTTTTGAAAGTGATGAAATGGAAAGAAGAGTGATAGAAGGCCCTATTTATTGTAAAATATTACACGGCGCAGCGAACAGAATCTGAGAAAGAGATAGAGAGTACACAATAGATAAGAGGAGAATCAGTAAATTTTTTAACTGATACAAAGATGGCTCTGTCCACCCATGCGCTTCCACAGTGTGAAGCTTAGATGGCGATCTAGACAAAAGATAGGTGAAGAGCTTAAGGCTAGCTGGAACAACAACTCTGACTGGGTGAAAGATGAGTGATAGATAGCTATGAAGGGGTTTAGCTTTTATAGCTTGTGAAGGGGGTCATGATGGATGACCTTCCATATGCACTTGTGTCTGTTGACCTTCCATGTGCCCATGTGTCTGTTGACCTTCCATATGCACATGTGTCTGTTGACCTTTCATATGCACATGTGTCTATTGACCTTCCATGTGCACCTCCACTAGTTGGCTAGGGAATATTCCCTTTACCATTGGCTAGGGCCCCTGATAACTCTCTTACCCCGCAACTCGATGCAATGTGCCTCGATTTGCTACCAGCTTAACTACTCTGTCTAACCCAAAGATTAGACCCACAACGGTCACCTTTTTGCCATCCGGTCACATAAACCTCATCTGATATACAAGTCAGGACTCAACCAATGTCTGGGCTCACATATGGCTTCTCCTCATAATGGGGGCCTTACAACTTTGAGCACCATGGAACATTGGTAGCACCTAATGAGGGTGGGGCATTGATCATATCTAACACCTCCCCTCAATGTCCACCCATAGGTGAACTATCTCCTCGGCCCAATGCCGAGTCTCTGAAGATGAACTTGAAGCAGATCCTTCGTAAGTGCTTTGGTGAAGATATCTGCTCCATTCTCCTCTGTTGGACAGTAGACCAATTCCACTATCCCATCCTCCATAAATCATGCACATAGTGATAATGGATCTCTATATGTTTGGTGCGTGCATGAAACACTGGATTTTTGGCAATGGCGATGCAACTCTGATTGTCACATCTTAGCACAGTTGGTTCTTCATCCTGCACTCCCATATGCCATAGAATCCTTCTCAACCATACGGCCTCACATGTAGCAAAACAAGCTACCTTGTACTCTGCTTCGGTAGAAGACAATGCCACTGTTGGTTGCTTCTTACTAATCCAAGAGAAAATTCCTGAACCCAAAGAGAAACAATAACCAGAAACTGACTTCCTAGAATCAATGTCTCCTGCCCAATCTGAGTCACAGTTCCCCACAAGAGAAGTTCCGAAACTGTATGTGATACCATAGTCAAGAGTTTTCTTCAAGTATCTGAGCACCCACATCCCAGCCTTCCAATGACTCTCATGAGGTTTGTTTGAGAACCTGCTCAAAACACCAACAGCAAAACTGATATCTGGTCTAGTGTTACACAAGTAGATCAGACAACCTCCTATACCTCCCAATGTCTGCTAGTGCTGATGTATCCTCGACGGATAACTTTGCATTCACCTCCATAGGTGTAGCTATCTCCTTGCACTCGGTCATGTCAAATGCCTTCAAGATCTCCCATGCATACTTCTTCTGAGAGATGAAGATCTTTCCTGGCTCTTGCTAGACTTCAATCCCCAAACAATAGTGCAGCAAGCCCAAGTCTGTCATTTCAAACTCAGAACTCAAAGCCTTTCGAGTTTGGTTGATCATATCTTCATAGTCACCTGTAATAAGAAGGTCGTCCACATATAGGACAATCACTACAGACTTTTTACCATCCCTGTAAACATACAAGTTAGCATCTGAGGCACATCTTTTGAAGTTTAGGTTTAAAAAGAACCTATCTATCCGCTGGTACCATGCTCTGGGGGCTTGTTTCAACCCATACAATGCCTTCTTCACTTTACACACTTTGTTCTCAGAATGGGGGGCCTCAAAACCTGGTGACTGAGCCACGTACACCTCCTCCTTGAGGTCACCATTTAAGAATGCTGACTTAACATCCATTTGGTACACTGGCCACTTCTTGTGGGCAGCCACTACAAGTACCGTGCAAATAGTGGTCATTCTGGCAATTGGGGCAAATGACTCTTGAAAATCAAACCCTTCAACTTGTGAAAATCCTTGGGCAACCAGTCTAGCTTTGTACTTTTCTAAGGTACCATCAGCCTTGTACTTTACCTTCTAGATCCACTTGGTGCCAATAACCTTCCGCTTTGCTGGTTGATCCACTAGCTCCCAAGTGTCATTCTTCATTATGCTGTCATACTCCACCTGCATAGCAGCCTTCCATGATGGATCTGCAAGTGCTTCTTCTAAATCAGTTGGCTCCTTTACTTCTCTCATAATCTCAACCATCAAGGCCATATTGACTATGTGAGCAAAATCCCTCCGTTGCTCCTCTATTCTCTGAGACCTCCTTGGTCCGTCTGCCTTCTCCTCAACAGATGCAGGCATAGGATTATTGTGGTCATAGAGTTGCTTCACCCAGCGCGGCAGTGGCTTTTCCGGTGGGGTGATGTCAGGTTGGTGAACTTTTTCCTCATCATCTGAAGATGATGCTTCCTCCTCCTTAAGGATAGGGATAGCTCTCGAGATAGGTTCATAGTGGACTACTTCTTCGCTTGATGATAAAGTGGAAGAACTTGCCTTCTCCTCCTCCACTGTATGCGGCTCCTGCTTGAAAATCACATCACGGCTCGCGATGATCTTCTTTGCCTCTTGGTCATATAATTTGTAAGCCTTCTGCTCATCACTATAACCCAAGAAGATACATTTTCTGCTTTTTGGTTGTAACTTGTTTCTCTTCTCATCTGGAACATGTGCATAACATTCACAATGGTGCGATTCCTGCATTCCACAACACCATTCTGCTGAGGTGTGTGAGGCGTCGTCAATTGACGCTTGATCCCTTTGCTCTTGCAAAAGCCTTCAAACTCCTTTGAGTTGAACTCACCACCACCATCTGTTCTAAATTTCTTCGCACTTTTCCTTGTTTCATTCTCAACAAGTATTAGCCATTCTTTAAACTTACCAAAAGCTTGAGCCTTATCACGAAGGAAGTACACCCACATCTTCCTACTGTAATCATCGACAATCAACATAAAATAAGAAGATCCCCCCAAGGCATGTGTAGGCATCTTACCACACAAGTCAGCATGCACCAACTCTAGAGGAGCCTGTGCTCTATTCTTGCTTTCTTGTGGAAATGCCTTTCTGTGTTGCTTGCCCATCATAAAAGCTTCACATGGTTCCTTCAATTCAGTTATTGTAGGTAGGTGAGCAACCATACCTTGCTTTTGCATCTCCTTCAATACTGCAAATCCGATGTGTCCAAACCTTTCATGCCAAAGCTTACTTGTGCCCACTCCAGCGGTGGCTGTAAGAGCACTTAGCTCATACAGGTTGTTCCTTCTTTCTCCTTTGCCAACAATTGTGCCAGCACTATCAATAATTTCTGCACCTGTCTTCTTGAACCTCACTTCATGACCAAGATCAGTTATGGCAGCAATTGATAAGAGATTTCTCCTGATTTCGGGAACATACAACACATTTGAAAGCTTTTTGACTTCACCATTTGCAGCAACAAAAGAAATAGTACATGTGCCCGCAGCAAGGCATTTTGCATCATTTCCAACCGTCACATTGATGGATTCTTGTAGAGGCTGCATAGAACTGTATAGACCTTTCTTGTTGGTCATGTGACGGGAGGCCCCACTATCCAGCACCCATGAGTCAGTGGTAGATTCTTCTTGCGCCGAGGAGCATACTTCCTCAATGGTCGCCATGAATAATTCCAACTCTGCTTCAGCCGTATTGGCTGTCTCTTTCCCTTTACTTTTAAGGGTACCATTCTTTTCATCTGCCTTCTTGACACGACAATCTGCAATTGCATGTCCTTTCTTCTTGCAGTAGAAGCACTCTCCTTGAAACTTCTTCTTGCCGCCCTTCTTCTTTTTGTCACCATCATTTTTGGTGGAGGAAACACCTTTGCCTTTTGCATTGGCAGAGAATGCAGCATCTCCATTGTTGCTTCCTTCTCGGGCTTTCAGCCTCAACTCCTCCTCCATTAATAATGCACAAAACTCCTCAAAAGTCAAAGCTTGAGGTCTCATCTGAGTATTAAGGGCAGTTACTAGTCCATCAAACTTTTGTGGACAAATCCGAAGACACCTCTGAGCTAGCTCTTCGCTAGTCTTTTGTATCCCAGCGCCAGCCATCTGGTCGCGCAGATTCTTAATCCGAGTGATGAATGCTTCAACCGTCTCTCCTTCAGCAAACTTCTCCGCTACTAGTTGATTCTCCAAGTTTTGAATCCTTGTTTGGTTTCGTGTTTCATACTGACTCCTTAGTACATTCCAAGCCTCTGATGCTTTGGTTGTATGCTGAATCAAAGTCAAAACACTGTCAGAACAGCTTGTAACTAAGGCACACAATGCATCTGCATTCCTTTGTTTCCAAGCTCGCAGAAGATCTGCATTCGGAGGAATCATCACACTAGGATTTGATGGGTCGGGGGTAGGCTGTGGTTCTGCGTCAGTCCCCAGTACAGTCTCCAGAAGCTCATAAGAATCAAGGATAGTTGTAATTTTGAACTTCCACAAGGTGTAGTTTGTACCATCTAACTTGCCTTCACTAAAGGTTGGTGGACGAATCCTCAGTGTTTGAATAGCCGGTACAGCAACACCACCTCCTGCACCGCTTCCGGAAGTCGACATAGTTTCTCTTTGCTATTGAAGCCTTTGCCTCTTGCACGCTCTCCGATCTCTAGAGCCCCCTGGGCTCTGATACCATGTAAAATATTACACGGCGCAGCAAACAGAATCTGAGAAAGAGATAGAGAGTACACAACAGATAAGAGGAGAATCAATAAATTCTTTAACTGATACAAAGATGGCTCTGTCCACCCGTGCGCTTCCACAATGTGAAGCTTAGATGGCGATCTAGACAAAAGATAGGTGAAGAGCTTAAGGCTAGCTGGAACAACAACTCTGACTGGGTGAAAGATGAGTGATAGATAGCTATGAAGGGGTTTAGCTTTTATAGCTTGTGAAGGGGGTCATGATGGATGACCTTCCATATGCACTTGTGTCTGTTGACCTTCCATGTGCCCATGTGTCTGTTGACCTTCCATATGCACATGTGTCTGTTGACCTTTCATATGCACATGTGTCTATTGACCTTCCATGTGCACCTCCACTAGTTGGCTAGGGAATATTCCCTTTACCATTGGCTAGGGCCCCTGATAACTCTCTTACCCCGCAACTCGATGCAATGTGCCTCGATTTGCTACCAGCTTAACTACTCTGTCTAACCCAAAGATTAGACCCACAACGGTCACCTTTTTGCCATCCGGTCACATAGACCTCATCTGATATACAAGTCAGGACTCAACCAATGTCTAGGCTCACATATGGCTTCTCCTCATAATGGGGGCCTTACAACTTTGAGCACCATGGAACATTGGTAGCACCTAATGAGGGTGGGGCATTGATCATATCTAACATTCATGTGTCAAGGAAGACATCAAAGTGATTTCTAAACAATGGAAGCTTAGACAATCAATCTCAAGGGGATCAAACATAGTCATGGAGTTGGAAATATGTCCATGCAGATAGTGCAAATCACATTGAGATGGTCTTCCACATTTTATTATAGAGCATCTTCATATTGGTAGCCACCGTGTTCCATTTTATTTATAGAAGCAAGATAGAGAGGTTGCTCAAGTCATAGAAGCTTATATAGAGAGAGATCAACAAACAAATCACCATGAAAGCTTTCAAGAGAGCTTGAAAAAGGAAAGAAGATGCCATGTCTCAAAATTTTAGTAGGGATAAAAATAGCTTCAACTAAGTGCTACGAAGTCTTCTTTGTCCATGTCCCTTCAAAAATGCCTTTCAAAGTGACCAGACCTACTAGAATGGCAAGAACTCTATATTTCTCTCTAGATCTTGGCCATGTCCTTCAGCCATGGCTTATTGTGGAAAAGCTTGTTTAGTCATGGTCAAGGTGCAACCAAGTCTTGTGACCAAGTATCTAGCTAGAGTACCCTATCTTGATGACAATAACTAGATTGGGATATGGGAATGATTCCTTTAACAAGATCTAAATCAAGCTCTAATACCAATGTAAAAGATGCCTACCCTAACAAGTTAATGTAGTTGATCTACTCCTAATATAATAGAGAAAAAGAAATGCACAAAAATGGCCATGGCATGGATCAATCTACCAATAGTTCCATGGCACAAGGTAGCCATGGCTGCATAGAAAAATGTACAATAAATGTTTCTTGATACACACCCCAGGCTCATGGTGCCAATTCTAGAAGATCAATATTTGTCAAATCAAAAGGGTCTTACACTAGCACCTTGTTCTCTTTTATAGTAAATTAGATATCTAAATGGTGAAGATTTTGAAGGGTTTTCAAAAAGATTCATATGGTCCTATTTTAGCTACATTATACCCTTGCATGCACACATATCACATGTTGTGTACATCATATCACTTATCCAACTCCACATTATGTGTGGCAAATTCATGCAATGAAAGCATGAATTGTGACTAGATGGCTACAATGGGTTACGAACCCCCTACAAGTATCTATTCAATTTTATAACTCTTTTACTAGAGTCATGCACTTTTGGGTTTTACTATTTACATTTAGTTCATTTTTTGTATGATTTTAGTACTCTCTATATTTGAAATACTAATTTGGCAATCTTCATTGCAACTCTTTTGTTATAGTTTCTTGCATTTTTCATTCAAGTACTCTTTTAGTATGAGCTTTTTAGTTTGCAGATGTGACTACTCATGCAATCCTATTAGCCACTTTGTCAATACTTTTTAGTTCTAGGATGGGCATTGTTCTACTATAGTGTCTTAGGATACTAATATGCTAGTAGTATTTGCTCTCAACAACGGAGGTTAGTGCTACAGAAAATTATTCTCTCTTTTTTTTCCATTAGACTTATAGACCCAAATGCCCACAAGGAGGGTGCCTTCCCTCCAAATATTATCCTCTTTATTACTACAACTACTATGTTCTAAGCAACAATTAGTTCAATGTTTATAGTATCTATTTGTTAGTTCTAAATAGTACTCAAAAAGATGGCACTTTAGTACTTAAGCATTATGCCACCAATAACATAACAATATTTAGTACTATTTGGGACAACATTAGTACTATTTAGAACATATCCATGTTTAGTACCATCTTGTATGGTATTGTGTGTTTATGGCATGTGTTTAATACCATAGTACCATCTTGGATGGTACTATGGTACTATGACATGTACTACGACATTACAACATTAGCAGTTCAAAATATGAGTACTATTTTATTAGCGGTAATTTCTTTCATAACAAAACCAATATATTAGTTTTGTTCTTAAATAAGTAATTTTCTTGAAGAAACTTGTAAGTATTATGATGATATTGTGCTTGGTACAATTAGTAATTTCTTTGCTCAAATTTTCTAGCTTTTGCTAATAAATATATTTTAGTAATAACACATTGTTGTGTTTGTAGGTTACAGAGCTATAGTCATAGGCACTTTTGATCATAGTAAATATGTAATGCCTAGAAGCATTTACACATGTAGTATGAGGGAGAAGCAACTAGAGGTGTGCATGGGTCTACACAAGACTCGAAGGCTCATCTACAAAGCTTAAGGATACTACTCTAGATTATGAGGAGGTGCCCAATTCCTAGGAGATACATGATGAGGGTAGTGTTGAGTAGAATGAGGATACTACTATCAAGGAGTATGAACCTCTAGCCAATCCCTTGGTGACAAACTAAAAATGTGTAGCTTGTTTCTCACTAGGTTTAAGAAGAAAAAGACTTGTAGCCTTCATAGCAATAGTACTTTTGAGCTCGTGAACATGCACAAATCTAGATCTTGGAGCTCTAAATGAGCATATGCCATTGTATTTCCCTTTGTATATGAATGCATTGTACTTTATGTAATACACCTTCTCTTCAAATGTTAGCACAATTCTTTTTTAATATCAAAACCTCTCTTTGTGAATCTGTTGAGGGGAGTTCATTTGTATGAATGTGTAATTCAACATGGGTCTTTCATGTACTTACTACCTTTTGTGTATCCAATAATAGAAATTAAATCTGTATTTAGATGAATGATCAACACTATTTGTTGCAAGATGTTTTCTTGTTTTTTACGTTAATGGACTTATGGTGAAAAGGTGGTATCGGCAAGCTCCACAAAGTCAGCAGGCATGTTGTGCTGCTAAGGCTTAGATTGGTCCAATTCCTTGTAGAATTAGATCCCCATTATGATGTGGGGATCTAGAGTAGCATGATCCCCAAAAACCTATTTCTCATTGTTAATTTAATAAACAAAAAATAGGTAGCTATTGGTTCAAGTCTCCAATTCAAATTCAAGTTGTTGCAAGATGACTATGTGTTATATTCATGCATTTATCCCTTAGAGTGGAGTAACGAGCTTTTGCTCCTAATGCAATTCTCCATGCTTCTAAATATGGGTATTTATATGAAAACTTAGCATACACTACTCATGGATGACATGCCATCTAAGGTATGTTTGAATATAATCAAGACAACTTGTTGTGTCCATGTATAGTGGGCATTGCATTGACACAGAGTTATTGGAGACATTGTCGCCATACTTGCAGAGGTTGTATAGATTTAAGGTCACTATCCCATAGTTCTTATGAAACTTTTTAACAATGTAAACCATTGCTAACCCTTCTCTTTTGATCATGGAATAGTTCATTTTTGCTTCAATGAGTAGACGATTGGAGAACCTCACAGGGAAGTCCACATTATGCTCACAATAGCTTGGCATAACACTATGCCAATAGCAATTTTGAGAGGCATTGATATGTACATGGAATGTTATGGTCCCATCCAAGGCTCATAAGATAGGGGAAGTCATAGCGCCTTTTTAAATGCTTTATAAGAAGCTTGGCATTGCTTGTCCAGCCCAAGTGATTAGCAACTTATAAAGTGGTCACACAATGGTAGTGTAGTTCAACACAAAGCACTCATAATACCCAATATGGCCAAGGAAATAGTGCACCCCCTAAGGCTAGTGGGCGAAAAGAATTCATGATACCCTTGGTTTTAGCAATATCACTTGCAATCCCATTTTTTGGCATGACATAGCCCAAGATTATATCATGCTCCAAAATTGATAGTTGAGGGAACATATCACTAAGGTGAGAGGGCATACTAACCCAAACATCCCAATTAGTCCATTAGGGGGAGGAGGAATCTATAGCATCCCCCTTTCCCCAAAAAGTCAATCTACTTTGAGTGAGAGTGTAACTCCCCCTCCCCTCACACAAACCCCTAGAGCAAACCCAGTTGTTATTATGGCACAACCAATCACGATACCTATAGGAATGGTAGATTTTCCAACGCTTGGTTTTCCCCTACCCATTTTCAACGAGTTAGCAAAAGAGGATGCAAAACTCCATATTAGTGAGTTTCAAAAGTTAAATTTTAATTGATGCGAAGGAGATCTTATGATATTCTTTAATATGACTTTGAAAGGAAGAGCTATGGCATGGTATCATGGCTTGGAAGCTAGAACAATAACTACAATAGATCTATTTTATGTGGCCTTCTAAAGAGAGTTTGCCCCTAAGAGAGGTGATCAATATTGGCTCAATGTTTTAAATCTAACACGTCAAGAGCTCATGAGAATGCTCAAGTTTATGCCAAGACATTGAAAGATGTGTTCTGCAAATTGCAAGCCTCTATTTCCATTTCACCTGCTTCCCAACTACAATACTTCCTACAATACTTCCTACAATACTTCCTACATGGATTGGATTTCAACATCCAAGTGCAGTTGAGTAGTGTTCCTCTTGCTAATATAGATAGTGTCATTACATGAGCGGAGGAGAGAGAGTTACAATTACAAGCCTATGCATCTAGGGTAAATCTCTATTCAATTCTAGGTCCTAATACTAATTTGGCATTAACTACAACTAGTGGAGGTCAAGCTATGATAAGTACATCCATGACCAACCCTAATGTAAGAGGCAACATGATGCACAATGTACCTATGCTTTCGGCTCCTTCTAATGGTACTATGCCAATTTCTACCAAATGGGCCCAATAAATAACAAAATCCAAATAACGAATCCCAATCTAATGTCAGCTAATCAACCACCAATACATAACCAGGTGGTTAATCCATTGGGGATGATTATGGTTATGAGTCTAGTGCTTTAAATGTTCTTAGGGAAGTCAATGACATAATGAAGTATTATACTGATATGATATCTAAATAATATAGATAAATAGACGTGGATGTAAACTTCTTGAAGAAGCAACAAAACTTAATAGGAAGTTGAGGCCCTGAAGAGGGTGTTCCATCGAGGTTATCAACTGTGTAAATGATGTGGTGGTCAACACTTTCCTCAAAACTGTCCAATGTTAAATGTGACATATGCAGGAAGTCGGGCCACGTAGCTAGCACTTGTTGTTGGAGCAAGGTTAGTTTCCTTCAACAAGGAAGAAGTAGGTCCCATTAATCATCAAGGACAATGAAAAAATATTTAGCAAGATGAGGGATAGAAGCAGATTTTGCAAAGAGGAAAGGCTATAGTGGAAGAACTACCTAGTGGGGGGAGTGGTGTAAGTCTAATAGAAGCTGCATGTCTTAATGGCAATGATGCTTCTAATTTATGAGTAATTACGAGAGGTCAAAGTCTAAAGAGAGAGATAGAGATAATGTAAAATATATTATGGCAAGAGGATAAGGGCAAGAAAATTCTTAACCTTGATGTGCAAGGTTGTGTAAGTCTAATAAAAGTTGTGTGTCTTAATGGCATTGATGCTTCTCATTTATGAGTAATTATGAGAGGTTAAAGGCTAAAGAGGGAGATATAGATAATGTAAAACATGTTGAGGAAACCCCTTAATAGGAGGATAAATGTAAGAAAATTTTTAACCTTGATGTGCAAGGTGGTCCTTTGAAGGCTATTGATGGCAAAGCAAACCTGAAAAGGAGCCAATGAAGAAGAAAGTGACGGCCAAGAAAAAAGACACCTAAGCCTGTGAAGTGACCAAGAGAGCAGATGGTTTGGTGGGAGAAGAGAACTATTGCTAACTTTCAGGAATTTGATTTAGCAAGTTTTCTTTGTGAGGTCAAGCCCGATGTCAACCTCTTGTAGTTGATTAAACTATCCCCAAAGAGTGTATAAGGAGTTTAAAAAGATCCTTCGTGTTGGATATATTGTCAAACCTTTGGGTATAACCCGTGTCAGTGATGATTGGTTTTAGTATGCTGAAAAACATTGCCCAAGGGTGCTAGCTTATGTGGAATGTATATTGGTGGACCATGCCATTGTGGATATAGGATCCTCTATCAACATTATGAGCTCAGAATTCATGGAGAGGCTAGGATTAGAGATCCAAAAATATGCCTCCACAATTCTAAGGATGGATAATGACAATTTGAGACAACCAGAAGGATGTATTACCAAAGTCCATGTAACCATTGCTAACATTGAATATATCCTAGACTTTAGGGGGCCATTAGGTTTGTAGGGTGCCCAAGCTACCAGGTACTATTAGGAAGGCCGTGGGTCTTGCAATCCGACTTCCAAGTCAATATACTAGCTGATCTTTGGCAAAGGTGCTAGACAAGTTATAATTTATGCTTACTCAAAATCAACTCAAAGGGAGAGAGCACCCATATCCTCAACAAAATTGGATGCACTAGAGGGGCCTTTGGTAGTGAGACTTTGTCAAGTGATGAATTAAGAGAGGAGTCTACTCTAGAGGACATTTACAAGGTAACTCTAAATAAGCCTATAGAAGATTAGGATAGAATCCAAGATGTAGGTGTAATAGAGACAGACCTTGCTATGTCAAATGATTTGCTAGACCGATCAAATTAGGGTGTATACTCAGCACGGAAGAAAGGGAGTGCATACTATTTTTCTAAAAGAAGAAAGTCAACCTTTTTGAGGTGCATGCCTTGTGAGCTAAGGGACGGGCTATTTGAAGAATTATAGAAATTACGTAAGGCTGGACTAATATTTCTCATGCAACACACAGAGTGGTGTTTGTCGATGGCTATTAAGAAGAATAATAATAACCAAATCCAACTTTGCATTGATTTTAGAGAGCTCAACAAACAAATAGTTAAGGACTATTATTTGTTGCATTAATTGGTCAAATTTTAGATTAGTTACTAGGTAGAGATATATACTCCTTTATGGATTATTTCTACAACTACATTCAAATGGCCATTATAGAGAGGAGGACAAGCTAAAGACGACATTCTTAACCGTGTTGGAAACCTTTGTGTATCATGTCATGGCCTTCGAATTATGTAATGTGCCCAATTATTGGCAACATATGGCTGACAAAACCTTTAGTGACATTTCCCCCAAAGTGCTAAAAGTTTTCATTGATGATGTGAGAGTAGCCACCCACCACTAGGGAAAGGTAGTTGATAATTTTGCAAAAAAAATTTGAGCACTATCCAAGGAAAAGTGTATTTGGAGTGCCCTACAAATTACTATTGGGCCATGTGGTTAGTTCAATTGGAATTGCAATTGATCTAGAAAAGATCAAAGTCATTGTCACTATGAGTCTGCCAAGAAATCCCAAGGAAGTGCATATTTTCTTATCATCAATCAGATATTACCGACGATTCATTAATGCACTTGCCCTTCGAGGAGGTGAAGCAAGAATTGGCTAAAGCAAGAGTCCTAAAAGCACCCAAAAGAGGTGAGATATTCTATGTGTTTTCGATAGCCATGATATATAGTATCAATGGTTGCTTAGCTCAGATATAGGAGGAGAAATGCTACCATCTGGTTGCATTGACTAGTCACAAATTTGGCATATCTAAATTTAACTATATGTATATGAAAAAAATATGCCTAAGAATGGTCTTTATGCTAAGAAGAAATTCAGGCACTATATCCTATACAAGATAGTAGTATTTTATATAAAGGGAGAGGGGTTGAGGTTATTGTTGAACAAGTTGCAGCTGCTACTGGATTGCCTAGCAAAGTGGTTAATCACATTGCAAGAATCCGATTATGATATTAAGAGTAGGCCATTGAGATTACAAGGCATTGTGGAGTGTCCTGTAGACTTTAGGTATCCAAATGAAATATTTGTTGAAGTTAGTGACCTTGAGAGTCTATTGAAAATAGACACAGCCTCCATTCCATCTTGGCATACTGTAATAACAAATAACACATTATCTATGCACAGGAGGGACTAGAGCCTCTTTCTCTAAGGTTAAGAAAAGGAATATTAAACATCAAGTCTTAAAATTTGCTGTAATTGTAGAAACCTTATATTGGCAAAGGGGTAGATGATGTTTATCACAGATGTATTATGCCTAATGAGGTTCTATTTATCTTGGAAGAGTGTCATGATTCCAGTTGTTTGCTAGATGGTTGACTGCACAAAAAGCCTTAAAAGCCGGATATTGGTGGTTGCCCATCTTCCAAGCTACATTTGCATATGTAAAGAGATGTAATATATGCCAGAGACATGATGTTGAGATATCGAGCTCCACTCGTGATACGCCAGGGTGACCGTTGTGCATTTATGTCATCGACGTGTCAGTTGCAGATGCGGTTGGTACACCGCCCATGAATAATAGCTACATGATAGCTATCCTTATCTACTCTAGTTCGTGGCTCAGTTAGTATGCCACCTTAGTTATTTGAGTTTGGTTTGGGACCCATATATTGGGTTCTTCTATTTCTTTGTAAGAGAGTTCTTTTTGGCTTACACAACTAAGAAGAGGAAAACTGTTTTCAGCCTCCACCCTTGTGTGTATTCCCCCATTGTGCAAGCAAGAAAGCTACAAGTGAGACTCCTTCCTTCTCTCCCACAATCTTGACACATGACAGTTGGGAGAACCAAAAGTGGCCACTAACTCCTAGCTTCATTACCATTTGAGAAGTGGGGCATTGACTTTGTAGGTCCAATTACCCCATCGTTCTCTACATAGAAGAGATTTATCATAGTTGCGAGACTGACTATTTTATGAAATTGTCAAAAGCAAGAGTGACGAGGAAGGATGATGCAAAGGAGACTAGTAGCTTCCTTCTTGAATAGATAATCTGTTGGTTTGGCCTACCAAAAGAGCTAGTGTCAAACCATGGAACCCGTTTCTTGAATAGGGTGATCAAATAAAGCATAATAGAAAAACACCATATAAGCCACAGACGAAGAAGCAAGTTGAGAGTACAAATAAATATCTTGTGGGGATCCTGTCAAAGTTTGTTTTAGAAAAGAAATGAGATTGGAATTAGAAACTATACATGGTGGTGGCATATAACACGACCTTTAAATGAGCTACAAATCATGCTCCATTCAAATTATTTTATGGAGAGGAGTGTGTTTTACCCCTTGAGATTGAGTTACACACAATATGATTCGTGGTTAATCATTCTATATGAGATGAGGATGCACTATTTGAATGTTTTACGACCTTAGCACATCTTGATGAGCTCAAACTTCAAAGTTTATTACATCAGAGATGGCTAATTGTCGCATGAAACAATTCATGACATAAAAGTGAAGAAATACACCTTTAAAAAATGACAATTGATCATGTACTATGATGCACATAGGGAGATTTTTCTTTAAAAATTAGAACCTAAGTCAGATGGTCCCTACAAGATAGTTAAAATAGGTAAAAATAAGTCCACTGCACTATTAGCAAATTTACAAGGGGTGGAATTTAAGAATAAGGTTAATGTTAACAAGATTAAACCTTATTATCTATAAGCATACTAATGGGACAAATTCTTTATAGGTTTTTGCCCCATTGATCTAAAACTTGCAAGAGCAGTTACAACTAGTTGATGGGGTAGCTAATTCCCTATTTAGAGCACCCATACCTAGAATAAAGATATTATCAAGAAAGGCTAGTTTGGTAGAGCAATGGATATAAGGTGATTGAACAAGATTTTGGGATATTTTTCTAGGAGTTTAAGGTCTTTTGCCATCATTGGTTGCACATCTTAACAAGTATCCTTATAAGTTTCAATGAAGAAGGGGGGGGTTGTTCATCCTCTTAGTAAGCTAAATTTTGATTATCATAGTCACAAGTAGAGGAATTGGGTGTGTAGTCCATTTATGGACTTATACAATATATTTTGATGGAGCGTCCAGGGATCCCATTAAGAAAGGGAGCATCAAGGTAGTCATTAGAGATCCTCAAGGTAGAGTTACAATGAAATTAACTACCTACCTTGGGGTAGGCTTTACTAACAACATGATAGAATATAAAGCCCTAATAATGGGATTGAACATTGCTAAGAGAGGTAGTATTTACTATTTATTAGTAAAGGGGGATTTCTAGTTGATATTGAATCAACTAAATGGGATATGCACAGTATGCAATCCCATCCTTTGTACGTATTACCGTGCTGCTATAGACATAATCAACGAGTTTGAGAGGGTTTCTCTTCACTTAGTTTCACAACATTGGAACTAATTTACCGATTTATTGGCAAACTATGCTTATGAAGAAGACCTCTTTTTCAATCGTGGTCCTGGCTTGAATATACCTTTGGACAATGAGATGGGACCTAGTCGATTATGGGGACTTATATCTGAGCATGCTTTATATGGTAGGTGGTGGTTAGTTTGGGTGATGCAGAAACTGTTATTATCTTGGATCCATAGGCTCTAATAGCATGTTATGTGTACACCTCTTACTGTATATGCACGAGGTATGGGTCATAATTTGATGCATTTAGTCTAGGGTTGAGAGCCCTATTTCCTCCTAGAAATGGCGCTCCAAGGGGGGATGTTGTATAACTTATATTGTTTTATTTGTTAGGCCCTGAGAGCCACTTCTTTTGTTGCAATGAAATTATTTATTTTGTTAGGCTAAGAGAATCATGTGTTTGCTTGGTGCGGGTTGGTTTAATGGTTCTTTGTTTTAGTGTTGCATTAGACAGGTTTGGAGAAGCACCTAGAGGGAGCCAATTGCTACATGGGTGCTTCTTGTGGCTAGTCCAACTGATGCCTGTCCTTTCCAAGTTCCTTCTCTTTAAGAAAAATTTGTTAGTGTACTTGGGGGATGTTTTCTTCTTTTTCGGGGACTAGAAATCAAGGCATGAAGTCCCAAAATTAGGTTAGGTATGTCTAGGGAGGTTTGAGCAATTTTCCCCTCTTGTGAAGACATATTAACAGTCATATATAGGCTCTATCATAGAGGTAGTTCTAATGACCCTATCCTTCTAGCTTACCAGGAGGCTAGTTTTAGGAATTTGTATTAGTTGTGAGGCAGTTAGGGAAGCCTAATGAATAAAAGAAGAAAATTATAAATATGTCGAAAATTCCTACAATACAGAGATGTGTAAAAAGGGGTTCTAATCCCTAAAATAAGAAAATAAAGAGATAAAAAATCAAAAGAGAATGTTCATTGCTTGCACAGGCCTATAGGTTCCTGGGGACGAGTTAGGATGCCTTGCCTTCTTGGGGGTGACCTCTAGCCAAAAGAAAATAAGGATGGTTGGAGCAAAAATAAAAGTGAGATGGAAAAAAAGATTTAGTATCTCCTCACAAGAGCTTGGTGGGTTCTTGTGTACCGAGACTAGACATGAGGCCGATACCCTATAAAAGACGCACCCGAATCCAAGAGCCAACACTGTGCATGCATAGACTAAGCCTCAGTTAGCTGAGAGGCATCACATGAAGAGGCTACTAAGATGTAGTTGCCATCATACTCCTTAGGCTGCATGACATTTATCTCCTCAATCTTTACGCCGGACTTTGTAGGTATAATGTTGTTGCAATCATTGGATTTCTCCTACACTTTTTCTTTTCTCTTTTCTTTGCACTTGTCATCACGCATCTTATGGCACTACGGCCGTATGTGTCCTACTTTCCCACAATAATGGCATGTAAGATCAGACTTATGTCCACGGGACCTACTGCGTCCATGTGACTTAGATCGAGACTTCTGAGAGTCCTTCCCATGATGATCATTATCTTTCTTGCCACTTTTGCCGCCTCTAACAGATAAAGCATGTGAACTGCCATACATTATTTCATCCACATACAACATTTCTTTCCACCATTTCTATCAATTATTATCGGATCTACTTCATTTTGCATGTTTTTTTGTATTCTGGATAATTAATTTCTCATTAATGTGATGTTGATTTTTGAATTTTCTTTAGTACAACACTTGAGTACATCACATACTACTCTTATATCAAATTTCATATCATATGCACATCTTTTCCATGATTAGATATAAAAATGAATTAACTTTTCATAAAAACGAGACTCACCGTGATTTTTTGTTTATTATATTTTTATAGTTGTATACATGGCCACAAAAATTGGCCCAAATTTGGGCTCTAATCAGTTCTAGTCATTACATCTCAGCATTAGCATCATCTTGTCGTCATTCAATTCAAGCCGAACAGCCATATCTCATCCCGATCTTCTCTTGATTATTGCTGCATAAACGCTCCACAAGAGGAGATAGAGAGGAGAGAGAAAGACTAGAAATGCACATTTCTAATCATGCCACTCGTTCTGAAGCCGAGGGTGGTAATGGAGAGCAAAAAATTGAAGGAAAAGCACGATATCTCTGGTGGTATGAAGTATATCAAGGCTTTAATATACAACCATCTCACTCCCCCTCCATCATGCCATTTGTGTCCCCCTCTTGTGAGAATTTTTTGGGTGGCAGAGGCCTTAAGGGTCACACCTTTCCACTTTAAAGTCTTTCTAGATCTCATTTCCACCTCTTTTGCTTGGGCACCCAGTTTCTCTCACGTTCGATGTCCAATTTAAGGTTTGAAAATTTTTGCATGTCCATCTAGAACTTTTGTATTGCTTGGCACTTACCTTCATTGAACTCCCTACCTAGGAAAATTTATTAAAAATCAACAATCACTTATGAGGTCCACTTTCAAAAGTGCTATTAAAACATGTCTTTCACGACCACTTAAAATGGTCAAATATGCATCGGTCGCTTCCAGTGGGGTCACATTCCCACTTCAGAATAAGAAAATCTTGCACACTTTTGGCCTTTTCCTTAGCTTAAAATCTGACTCGTGCATCATCATCTAGATTTCTTATTAATCTAAAGAGTCAATGCCATATTAGTCATTACTCATAGCATCCATAGGATGGTTCAAACTTACAAAATTTTTGGATAATTGTATTCTATTTTTAATATTTTGGACATTATTTCTTGTAAATATTCTCAAAAGGTGTAAAAATTTTCTAGAATAAGGTGTAATGCATAAAGCAAGTTGCTTTTTAGGTAGTTTTGGAGATCTCATGGAAAAAGAAGGGCTCTCAAGTTTGCATTGCATGCGATTGCAGTTTCAAGGTAGTAAACAGCACTCTGGATGGAAACTAGGGAGAAGGAGCAATCTGAGAGAGTTTTGAACAGGTGTCCTAAGATTTTACCCCCTTTTAAAGCTAAGGAACCATTAGATTTGCCATATGAGTAGCAAAGTAGAAGCTAGTATTTGGTGCAAGTTTTTGGTTTTAAAAGGGTGAAACATGGCATAGTGAAGGGGAGACTCATTCTAAATAGGTTTTCTTAATCAAGGATTGGTTTTGGGATACATTGAGCCTCTAATCTCTTTCATGTATATTGTTTCATCTCTCGTTGGTCTCTACTTTATGTAATCTCTATCATCATCTCTACTCTCATACAAGAATTTGCCTAATCTCATACTACATTTAATCCTTGCTTAGGAATCTCTCTAACATCACAAACATCTATCTATCCATTACTACTCTTATTCACTACCATAGCAAGAGACCTGGTGTCTTCCCTACATATGCGCAAATTATCTTGACATCTCTTTGGTGAACCCGAGGTGAAATAGCCAGGGTGAAAATTCAAAGCTATGACGAGTCTAATGATTGATGAAAGTGTTGTGTAGAAAGAAGATATGTTCCAAATGTTTAGGGAGTTTGCAATGTATATGCGACAACAACAAAGCATGTAGAGGATAAAAGAATCTATAACAAAGGCACTTCAATTGGTGGTAAACAAGGTAGATCAATTTGAAGGTTGTGATGTGTCTAAGTATCTCAAGACATCTACAAAGGAGATGGAGTTGAACAGGGTCTTAGAGTGACAAATGATAGCAAATTTTGAGTGGGTTGTTGTTATGAAGATTAAAACAATGATTAGAGAGATACACAATAGGCGCATGCTAACAATTGGGACAATTTCAAGAAGGCACTCAAGGAGGAATACTTTATGGAATATCTAGAGCGAGTAACCAAGAGGACTTTCTTAGAGTGGATTGCTAAAACCAATAAAGGGCTATCACCTGCAAAATTGCTATAAGAGTTTGAGTGTAAGTACTCTCACTTATCAAATAGGGAATAACAAACTCTTGAGTTTGACTAATGATTCCATTGGCTCCAAAAGGGGGTTAATACCCCAAGACGCCTAGTCACAATGCTCTTGTATTGCTCCATCTCCCCTCTTCCCTCTGGAGTGCTATTTGATGCCTTCAAACTGCAATCATGTGGTGCAATGTGGATTTGGAAGCCATTCTTTTTCCATGAGATCTCCAAAACTAGCTTAAAAGCAACTTGATTTGTGCATGAGATCTCCAAAACTAGCTTAAAAGTAACTTGATTTGTGCATGGCACCCTACTCTAGAAGTTCTCTACAGCTTTTGAGGATATTTACAAGAAATAATGTCCAAAATATCAAAAATAGACTAAAATTGTCCAAATTGCAAAGAGAAAAAAACAAAGGGATAATATGGTTGTAGCTAGTACTATTTCAGCTTATACTTCAACGGAGCAAGTATAAAAGCCAATAACTATAAGTCCCAAAGTTGAAGACTCACTTTTGGATGAGTTGGTGAAAGGTGCCCTATTCGTAATTATGATAATCAAAGTTCAACATATTTAGAGGATGAACGGACGGCTCCATCGCACCTTCTTCATTAAACTCAACAGGGATGCTTGTCAAGATTTGTAAACAATGATGGCAAAAAACTTTAATTTCCCACACAAAGGTATCGTCTTCTTGCTCAATCACTCTATATCCCTTGCTCCACTAGATAAGCCTCCCCTGATGATATCTTTGCTCGAGATATGGGTGCTCCAACAAATAAGGAATTAACCGCCCCATCAACCAATTTAAGCTCTCCTACAGGTCTCAAATCAACCCCAGCATGGACCTGCAATGCATTAAGCATGTTACATACTTAGAAATAATAAGGTTTAATCTTATTAAGATTAACCTTATTCTTAAATTCCACTCCTTGTAGATCAGCTAATAAAACTGTGGACTTATTTTTACCTATCTGAACTATCTTGTAAGGGCCATCCCGTCGAGGTTCCAGCTTTCTTGGAAATAGCTCCCTACGTGCATCGTAATATAAAACAAACTGTCCTTTTTTAAAAGTATATTTCTTTGCTTTCAGATCATACAACCGTTTCATCTTATGTTTAGCTACCTCCTAGTGCAACAAACTCTGTAATTTGAGCTTGTCTAAGTGGGCTATAGTCATAAACCACTCAAATAGGGCGTCTTCATCACCCAAAGAATGATTGATTGCAAATCTAATGGTCGGCAACTCAATTTCTAAGGGTAAAACACACTCCTCCCCGTAAACTAATTTGAATGGGGTGTGGCCAGTGGCTCGTTTAAACGTCGTATTATACGCCCAAACCACCACATATAATTTTGTATCCCAGTCCCGCTTCTTTTCAGAGACTATCTTAGATAGGATACCCATAAGCTGCTCATTGGTACTTTTGACTTGTCCATTTGCTTGTGGATTATAGGGGGTCATCTTGTTATGCTTGATTTTCCAAGCTTCAGTCAGACTTTTAATCACTTTATTTAAAAAGTGAGTTCTACGGTCCGATACTATTTCTTTTGGCTGACCAAATCGGCAGATGATTTGCTCAAGTCGGAAACTGGCAGTCTCTTTTGCATTGTCTTGCCTCATCGCCCGTGCTACTGACCATTTTGTAAAGTAATTAGTTGCTACTATAATATCCCTCTTCTGAGTAGTAGATGACGAGGTGATAGGACCCACAAAGTCGATGCCCCACTTCTCAAATGGAAGGGTAGCCATAATAGGCGTAAGTGGTCGCTTCCTGTTCTCTCAACTATCATGTCTTTGACATGTATCACATCTCTTGACGTACTCAAAGGAATCTTGGAAGATGGATGGCCACCAATATCTAGCTCTTAAAGCCTTCTCTATCATTAACTGCCCAGCAAAGTGCCCTCCACAAGCGGAGTCATGGCACTCTTCCAAAATAAAGGGTACCTCATCAGGCATCACATATCGGCGATAAGTATCATCAACACCCTGCCGATATAATGTGCCTGCGATCAAGGAAAATTTCAACGCCTGCTATTTAATTTTCCTCTTCTCCAATTTTGACAAAGTAGCTCCAATCTCTCCCGTAGAAAGATAGTGCATTATAGCAGCATACCAGGAGGGAACAAATGCCATATCAATCTTGAACAAAGTCTCCATGTCACTTCCTTCAACCAATACCTCTTTTGGTTCTCCAAAATCCACAAGACACTCCATAATGCCCTAAAGCTTCAACGGCTTGCTCTTAATCTCATAATCAAATTCCTGCAAAGTGATTAAACGCCAAACAGTCAGGCGGCTGTAACTTATTCAACAACAATCGAAGCCCTTCGGCCTTCGTATAAAAAACCACCCTCTCATAAAGAATGTAGTGCCTAAATTTTTTGGTCGCAAATTCCATCACAAGCACAACTTCTCCATATAGTTGTAGTTAATTTCCGATATGCCCAAATTCCGACTGGTGAAAGCTATCGGATGGTACCATTTTTCCTCCCAGATTTGGGCCAAATAGCAGCAGCAGCTGATACTATACATGGTTGCTGCTGAAAATATATAGAACATTTCACCCCTCTTTGGTGCTTTTAAAACTGGTGCTCTAGCAAGCTCCTGCTTCACATCATCAAAAGACACTTTGCAATCATCACTCCATGAAAATTGACAATTAAAGGACAATAGGTTTGTCAGCGGCAACGTTCTTTCTACCAAGGCATTGATAAACCTCCGATAATACCCTACTAATGACAAAAAGCTATGCACTTCCTTTGGAGTACGTGGCGGACTCATGGCGACTATGACCTTGATCTTTTCAAGATCAATCACAATCCCTATGGAACTAACCACATGGCCTAACAAGAGCCCATAAGGGACTATGATGACTATGACTGATCTTTTCAAGATCAGTCACAATCCCTACGGAACTAACCACATGGCCTAACAAGAGTCCATAAGGGACTCCGAAAATGCACTTCCGTAGGTTAAGAGCTATGTAAAATTGTCTACGACGCTCAAAACACTTCTGCAAAATGATCAACTGTCTATCCCTTACAGTGGCTGCCCCTTGATCGTCAATGAATACTTTCAGCTCCTCTGGGGAGATATCACAAAAGGTCTTGTCGGTTGTTCTTTGCCATGAACCAGGCGCATTATACAACCCAAATGCCATCACATGGTACGCAAAGGTTTCGAAGACTGTAATAAATGTCGATTTTAGCTTGTCTTGCTCAACATTCGCCATTTGGTTATACCCTGCAAAGCAGTCCATAAACGAATAAATTTTCCTACCCGCTAGTTGATCCAAATTTTGGTCAATAAATGGCAACAAGTAGTAATCTTTAACAGTCTGCTTATTCAACTCTCTAAAATCTACACAAAGACAGATCTGATTATTCTTCTTCTTCCTAATCACAACTAGTGAGCACCATTCTGTATGTTGAACAGGGAAGATCAAACCCACTTTTCGCAACTTCTGTAGTTCCTCGTACAACCCGTCCCTTAATTCAAAAGGCATACGCCTTACTTTCTGATGTATAGGGCGGGTACCTTCCTTTACAGGAATAGTATGCACATCTAGACTGGGAGGAATACCCCAAAGTTTGTCATAGCTCCAAGCAAAGATATCACAGAACTCTTGAATTAAGGACACGTAGTCCTCTCTTTCTTCCGAACTGAGCATGGACCCTAATTTAATTTGCCGCGAGTCATTTAGCATACCAAGATCCAACTCAATAACGTCCGCGTCTCTTATTCGATCATGAGGCTCTATCGGCTCATTCAAGGTTATCTGATAAATATCCTCTGTAGTTGACCCTTCCTTAGATCCATCACTCGATGGTGTCTCACTACCAGATGGATCATCTACTATTTCTAGTTCAGTGTAGGATAGTGGAGCTCTCCCACTCTGAGGAGACTCAGGATAAGCATCTACTATTACACGATGGGCACCTCGACCTAGAATCACTCGACCAATGGGTATATCGACTTGATAGTCTGTCCTTAGAATCCATGGCCTACCTAGCAAAACCCGATAGCTAGGATGTCCTACAAACCTTA
The DNA here is from genome assembly GCF_053477565.2 of Lygodium microphyllum. Classification (NCBI taxonomy): domain Eukaryota; kingdom Viridiplantae; phylum Streptophyta; class Polypodiopsida; order Schizaeales; family Lygodiaceae; genus Lygodium; species Lygodium microphyllum. Next base: position 59,753,379 of record NC_141146.1, read on the forward strand.
TCACCCTAAAGTCCAGATAACATTCCACGCTCGCAACTGTAACGTGGACCTTAGTAATGCAACCTTCTGGTTGTCTTAGACTATCATTAGCTATCCTAAGAAGCGTGGAGCCGTCTTTTTTTATCTCTAGATCTAACCTCTCCATCAAGTCTCAGCTTATGATATTGGCGGAGGATCCAGTGTCCACGATGGCGTGCTCCACTAATATTTCCTCCACATATGCTGGAACCCTAGGGCAATGCTTTTCAGCATGATCGAACCAATCTTCCCCCACTCTAGCTATGCCCAAAGCTTCTACTATATACCCTATACGTAGGATTTTCTTGAATTCCTTGCATACTCCTGGAGAAAGTTTAATCAATTGTAGGAGATTTGTTGAGATATCGAGCTCCACTCATGATATGCCAGGGTGACCGTTGTGCATTTATGTCACCGACTTGTCAGTTGCAGATGCGGTTGGTACACTGCCCATGAATAATAGCTAGATGACAGCTATCCTTATCTACTCTAGTTTGTGGCTCAGTTAGTATGCCACCTTAGTTAGTTGAGTTTGGTTTGAGACCCATATATAGGGTTCTTCTATTTCTATGTACTAGAGTTCTTTTGGCTTACACAACTAAGAAGAGGAAAACTGTTTTCAGGCTCCACCTTTGTGTGTATTCCCCCATTGTGTAAGCAAGAAACCTACAAGTGAGACTCCTTCCTTCTCTCCCACAATCTTGGCATGGTATCAGAGCCTTATTTATGGTAAGGAGCTCAAGAAAGCAAGCCAAGTTCACGGTGTTCTGGTAAGAGGACCAGTGTTGCTTTCATTTTTCTATTTTGGGAGCAAGTCTCTGCAGGTAGCACAGCCGAAAAGTGTAAGAGTGCATTGTCTCAGATTGAGACGCCCTTCGCGGTGTAGCAAGAGGGCAATATATGCTACGGGATTGGGCTTTAGCCCTCGGTTGCTCTGTTTTTTTTATTTGAGGCCATTTTGGGGCCTGTTTTGGAGGCGGAAGTTTTCTGCACGCACTCAGGAAAAGGCCCTATTTTATGCTATGCGACCACTATTCTACAGGTCGGTGAAAAGTTACTATAGAAATTGCATCGTATCCCTATGCGCAGAGACATTGGGAGTTATAGAATCATCCTTGTTGCCTGTTGATGCAAAATCGTCACTAGGAAGTGACTGTGTGGTCAAATACCACTTTCGTCAGTTTTGCAGATTTGCCCTAGTGAGGCTGAAGTTGTGTTCTTTGCAGTAACAGAATTTTTTGCAGTGTTTTGTAATGGCGTCTGATTCTCTTTCACAGATTGTCACTGAAAAGCTTGACAAGAATAACTTCCAAGCATGGAAGTTTAGAATGACGAATTTCCTTATGGGAAAAGGATATTGGGAATTCGTTGTAGGAAATGAAGAAGAACCAGTTCTTCCTGATGTTCCCAATCAACAACAAATGCATGCATTTAAAGCATGGCATGAGAGAGCCAGGAAAGTTATGTACTGGCTGTCTATCAGCATTTCAGACTCTATGATTGTGCATATTCAAGATGCAAGTACGCCAAAGGAGGCATGGGATACTTTGTCAAAAATGTATAGCACAAATACGCAAGCCAGGAAAATGCAGCTCAAGCAAGAGTTGCACAATGTGCAAAGAGAAAGTATGAGCATCAATGACTACCACATGAAGGTGAAGAAGATTGCACATGCACTTGCTTCCATTGGGTCGCCAGTGGAAGATGATGATTTAGTTTCTGTGACCTTGAATGGTCTTATGCACAGTTCTGAACATCCATTTCCATCCGTGAAAGATTTCTTGATTTTGAGGAGTTGATTGCTCTTCTAATTTCTGAGGAGCAGAGAAATGGTGGTGCATCTTCTTTAGGAGGAACTTCAAAAGAAGTTGTCTTCTACTCAAATGCTAGAAGAGGTAGAGGGAGAGGTAGAGGAGGCTGATCTGGAGGCCGATCTAGAGGCCGTGGTAGAAATCAGAATATGCAGCAAACTCAAGAAAACCAGTCCTTTGGAGGAGGACGTGGTAACTCTAGAGGCAGGGGGAGCCAAAGAGGTCGTGGTGGATGGCAAAGAGGCCAAAATGCAAACATCAATGTTGAATGCTACTACTGTGGTAAAATGGGTCATATGGCTAAAGACTACTATAAAAAGCAGAATGACATCATGAATGGAAAATTGCAACAAGGGAATTATGCATCTTCTAGTAGACAGGGTGATGACAGAAATGAGCATTTGTTTATGGTGCAGCACATGACCAATTCTGTGACAAGTGCAGAAGAAAGCAATGATGTGTGGTATGTTGACTCAGGTGCATCAAACCACATGACAAGTCATGCAGAATGGATGCAGGATGCAAGGAAAATGGAAAAACCAGGATTTGTAGAGATTGATGATGATACTGCACATCCTATTGTGCAGATTGAAAAAATTCATTTGTCTATGCAGGATGGGAAAAAGAAATACATGTCGGATGTATTTCATGTCCCGAATACCACCAAGAACCTAGTTTCTGTTGGTCAAATGGTTGACCAGGGCTTGCAGGTAAGATTTAATTCTCATGGATGCTTTGTTGAGGATATGAAAAATAAAGGTCGTTTGATAGCAAAAGGAAAGAATGTTTACGTTGGATGCAGACATGCCTGAATTGAGTGCAGCAATGTTTGCACATGGGACCGGTGTAGTTGCAGATATTGATATCTGGCATAAACGCATTGGTCATGTTAATGTACAGCGACTTAAATCAATGCAAGCCCAAAATACTGTTGCAGGATTGCCTAAATTCAAGGTTGCAGAAATGCATAAGGTATATGAAGCCTGTCAATTTGGCAAACAGGCAAGGAAACCATTTCCTAGACATGTTCAAGAGAGTAAGAAGCCATTGAAATTAATCCACTCTGATGTGTGGACTAGTAAAGCTGCATCTCTTGGAGGCTATCATTATTTTGTCACTTTTATTGATGACTATAGCAGAAAAGTTTGTGTATATTTTATGAAAAAGAAAAGTGAAGTTTTTGGGCATTTCAAAACTCTTAAAGCTATGGTTGAAAAAGAAACAGGCCTGCAATAAAATGTCTAAGGTCAGATGGAGGGGGAGAGTACCTCTCAAATGAGTTTGCAAGGTTATTGCAGGAGCATGGCATAAAGCAGCAATATTCATGTAGTCATACCCCACAACAAAATGGAATTGCAGAAAGAAAAAATAGGCATATTGGAGAGGTATCTCGTGCCATGCTCAATGAAAAAGACCTACCAGATTTTTACTGGGCTGAGGCAGTTGCTACAGCAGTCTACATAATGAACAGGACTCCCACTGTAGCAATACATGGCATGACTCCAGAGGAGAGGTATACTGGTAGGAAACCAGATATTTCTCATTTGAAAATTTTTGGTTGCATTGCCTATGTTCATGTGCCAGATGAGTTGAGATCCAAGTTGGATCCAAAAGTTGAGGAATGCATCTTTATTGGTTATTCTCTGCAGCAAAAAGGGTATAGATGCTATAACCCTTATACTCATAAGTTTACAGTGAGCAGAGATGTTGGTTTTTATGAGATGAGTAGCTGGTATAAACCAATAAATGTGATTGATAATGTAGATGCACAAAATGGTAATGCTGCACAGAATTCACAGCAACAATCACAAGATATTAGTGGACCTGGAGCGTCCTCTAGCAGTGGTTCACATTCTTCGCCATGGATAGGCAGATTGAGATCAGGAGAATCTTCTCAAAGCAATGCGGATAGTGGTATGCAGGTATCACAAAAAGGAAAAGAGAAGGTAGATCAGCCCATGTTTGATGTGAATGTAGGTCACTCTTATGTGGATGGTGAATTGAGTGGCTCAGAACAGAGCATTGATGATGAGTTGGGTATTCCTTCTATTGTTACACCTGGAGTAAGGAAGACCAGGGATGTTTTGAGAGCACCTGGGAGTGAACCTACTTTTCGCAAGTCTACTAGAGCTAGGTATCCTATGGATAGGCTGAAATATGATGGATTTACAGCCATTCACTATGCATATATGGTCAAAGTGATACAGGAACCAGAACCCACTTCTTTTGAACAAGCCATGGGAAAAGAAAAATGGGAGAAAGCCATGGATGAAGAAATGGATGCCTTGGAAGCAAATGCTACATGGGAATTGGTACCTTTGCCTAAAGATAAGAATGCAATTGGTTGTAAGTGGGTTTATAAGGTGAAGCATAATGCAGATGGTTCTATGAACAGATACAAGGCAAGATTAGTAGTCAAGGGGTATGCACAAACATATGGCATTGATTATGAAGAAACATTCAGTCCGGTTGCAAGGATGGCAATCGTAAGAGCAGTCATTGCTATGGCTGCATCAAAGGGATGGTCTTTACATCAGATGGATGTAAAGAATGCCTTCTTGCATGGTGATTTGCAAGAAGAGGTATATATGGAGAAGCCACCAGGTTATGTGCATGTTGTTCATCCTAAGTTTGTTTGCAGGTTGAAGAAAGCCTTGTATGGCTTGAAGCAAGCACCTAGAGCATGGTCTGACAAGATAGGACAGTATCTTGTCACTATTGGCTTTCAGATTTCCAAGGCAGATTTCTCACTTTATGTGAGAAAAACAGAGAAAGGTATTATGCTACTTGTCATTTATGTTGATGATTTGATTATGACATGTGATAGTGATGAAGATATCCTTCATGTGAAAATGCTATTGAAGCAGAAGTTTGAGATGAAGGATTTGGGAGAGCTGCATTATTTCTTGGGCATTGAGGTGATTAGATCACCAAGTGGGATACGGCTCTTATAGAGGCAGTATGGATTGGACATGATGTCCAAATATGGGATGACAGGCGGTAAGCCTATTTCAGTTTCTTTGGAGCAGAATGTGAAGTTGAGCGCAGATGCAGGTGAGCTTCTCGAAGACCCTACTATGTACAAACGCATAGTAGGAAGTTTGATTTATATGACTGTTACCAGGCCAGATTTGAGCTATGCTATTGGATTGGTAAGTCAGTTTATGCAGGCTCCAAGGAAACCACATTTGGATGCGGCTAGACGAATACTCAAGTATGTGAAGTCCACATTGCAGCATGGACTACTTTATGAGACTGGGGTTCAGATATAGTTGCATGGATACACTGATGCTGATTGGGCTGGTAGTATTTCTAATAGACGATCTACCAGTGGATATGTGTTCTCTTTTGGGAGTGCTACAGTCACTTGGAGCAGCAAGAAACAGCCTACAGTTGCCTTGTCGAGCACAGAGGCTGAGTACAGGGGCGCAGCAATGGCTGCATGTGAGGTAGCTTGGTTGCATAAGCTACTTTATGATATGCATCAGCCTACAGATGGGCCAGTTGTCATTTATTGTGACAACATGAGTAGTATACACTTGGCAAATAACCCAGTCTATCATGCTAGAACAAAGCACATTGAGGTGCATTATCACTATGTGTGGAAGAGGGTTTTACTATGTCTTATTGATCTAGTTTATGTCAGCACAGAGGATCAGGTAGCTGACATATTTACGAAGGCATTGGGCGCAGAGAAGCTGCGCAAGTTCAGAGACCTACTTGGTGTGCAAGAATTGGGATTGATCTCGAGGGGGAGTGTTGAGATATCGAGCTCCACTTGTGATATGCCAGGGTGACCGTTGTGCATTTATGTCACTGACTTATCAGTTGCAGATGCGGTTGGTACACCGCCCATGAATAATAGCTAGATGACAGCTATCCTTATCTACTCTAGTTCGTGGCTCAGTTAGTATGCCACCTTAGTTAGTTGAGTTTGGTTTGAGACCCATATATAGGGTTCTTCTATTTCTATGTACTAGAGTTCTTTTGGCTTACACAACTAAGAAGAGGAAAACTGTTTTCAGCCTCCACCTTTGTGTGTATTCCCCCATTGTGTAAGCAAGAAAGCTACAAGTGAGACTCCTTCCTTCTCTCCCACAATCTTGACAAGATTCACGTCTGGTTTGACTTCGCAAAGGGAACTTGTTAGATCAAAGTCGTGATAATTTGCCAAAGTTCTCTTCTCGTGCCAAACCATCCTCTCCTTTGGTCTTTCCATCGGCTTTAGTGCCTCTTTTTTAGCCTTTACCTTCTTTCTTGGCAATCCTTTATCCTCCTCGAGATCGACTTTACTACCAACAGGTCTTAACGGTCCACCTTACTTATCAGGATTCAGGACTCACTTTTCCCTAGTATCTTGTTTAGGGCTTCCCTTGACAGGTTTTACAATTCCTTTGTCACCTTCTTTAATCTTTTGACCTCTTGTTATGACTCATAGATTAAAAGTTTCAGCATCATAGACACGTAAAGCCTCAATAAGGCTAACTCCACTGCCATGAGGTAACTCCTCTACAACAACCTTTCCTCTTTGCAGTATTTGCCTTGGTCCATCGTCTTGCTGGAGATTATTTCCTTGTGCATGATGGTTAATTGGACCTGGTTGTTTACTCCCTTATTGGAGAGAACTAATCTTACTCCAATAGGTAGCAGCTAAGTGGCCAGACTTCCCGCAAGTATCACATTTGACATTCGGGCAATTCCTAGGGAAATGATGACCCCCACACCACTTACAGCTGAATCTTGAGGGGCCACCCTCTTCAGGGTATCGGCTCCCTATCAAATTCTGTTGCTTCTTAAGAAAATTGACATCCACAGCTATTTGTCGATACTGTTCAGAGATCATATCGGTGTAGTGCTTCATCATGTCCTTAACTTCACCAAGGACATTAGAAGCACTCGACTCATAGTCGCGATCGTCAGTCTGTCGCCCCATAGGCCTAACCACTTGATTAGAAATTAGCCGCTAGCCAACTGGGACAACATTAGGATTCATTGTTTGGTTTCCACCACTGTTTAGTGAGGCCACCTGACTAGCCATAGGCATAGTCATGCTAGGAGGAGCTGGTAACATAGGCAAATTCGACATGATACTCCCTCTGTCACTCATATTTAACATGAGGTCCCCTTGACTCCCATTGGTCAATGCCAAATTATTACCATTCCAACTTATCCTTGCTGCATAAGCCACTTGCAAGCGCGACTCTACTCCTTCTGCTTAGGTAATGGCAGTGTCGATATTGGCCAAAGCAATGCTACTCAGCTACACCTGGATATTAAAATCCAATCCATGTAGGAAATATTGCAATTGTGCAGCACTGGAATGGGAATATAAGCGTTAAGTTTGCAAAGAACTTGATTTAGTTTCTTGGCATATGCCTAGACATTCTCATTTGGCTCTTGGCATGTTACGTTTAGAACACGCAACCAATATTGTCCACCCTTCTCAGGGGCAAACTCTCTACGGAAAGCCGTAAAGAATTGGGCACTGCTAGTTATGGTTCCGGCTTCTAGACCGTGATACCACACGGCCACTCTTCCTTTTAATGTCATGTTGAAGAACATCATTAGGTGTCCTTCATCTTGGATTCGATAGTTGAACATAAGCGTTTGAAACTCCTTAATGTGGGGTTCTCCATCTTCTTCTGCTAACCCATGGAAAATGGGCAACGGTGCTCCTAATGCCAGTAAATCTGGTGTACCTGCTGGAATTGTGATAGGTTGTGCCATGGTTATAACCGGATTGACAACAACAATTTGTGTAGGCAACACTACACCCCACCTTGTTGTGGGTTGATTAACTGGAAATAGGGAAGTACCAAGACTTCCACTTGCACTCAAAGAGCTACTCGTAACACCTAGGTTACTAGAACCACTGCCACTTATGCATAACGGGCTGCTCCTTTGAGGAGAATAGCGTCTTACAATCTGCAATCGTCGTCTAGCCCTCTCAACACGTTCTGCTTTTTGTATTTCGGCTTGAAGGTCCTCATCAGAGGACATAAACCAACTATTTGGTCCCTAAAAACCCTAGATTCAAGAACCACCACTTGTTGGCGACTCCCAACAGACGCACCACTGATGGGACCTAAAATGGGCCGGCACTGGCTATGGCACTAGCTGGACCTCATGCCTGTGACAGACAACCCCACCACACGGACTCGCGGGCCAGAAGCGGCTAAAACTCACTTTTCACTAAATGCTTATGACGATTTTGTGTTTGTATCCAATATGTATTCCAACGTTCACCTTCCCTCACCGTTTAGGTGTTGCTGCAGTGCATAGGTATAAATGGTTGTTTTGTATCATTTTTGTATGTAAAAAGCGATAAACACATACTGTAACACAAAGGAAAAGGCCAAACTTAGGCTTAACCTCATGCTTTAACCTTGCCAAACATTCACACACACAAATCTTATTTTTCCTTTATTTTTTTAGCACGAAGACCCCAATTTTCTCTATTTTTTGCTATTTTTCTCTATTTATTATTCATAAAAATAGGTATTTTTTTATTTATTTATATTGGCTTATTTTTTTGACTGAAACTTAATATTTTCTCTGATTTATTCCATTTTCACCTCTTTTTCCCAACTCAAAATTGAAAAAAAACCACTAATTTCCATTAAAAATGACATTTTACATGTTTTAAAGAATTAATAACAGCTCTAAATCATTTTGGGTTCTGTATTTCTGTAGTTACAACCCTCAATCATGATGTAAAAAAGGTTCAAACAAAATTTCATTGCATATGAACAACATTTGGACCATGAAACAACAAAAACAATCAAATTTCTTTGTAAAATTGAAGCATACCGCATGTCTTGCGTGTTGTGGGATTTTTAATGATTATTATGAGTAGCCCACAGACCGACCAGCAACCATTCTTTAGTGCTGAACCTCTTTCCTTAGCCTCCACTTCATCTTGAAGCAATCCGATCACAGCCAGACAAGCATTCTTCATCCCCTCTTCTTCTTGATTTCTTGCACATGAATGCCTCTATGCAGGAGAGAGAGAGGGAGGAGAGAGAAATACTGGTTTTTGATCTCTTCACTCAGGCAGCCAATTGATGGGCGAAAATCGGCAATGCAGAGCGAAGATAGGAAGAAGATCAACCATGAGATCAGTTGGGGGGGTTGTTCACAGGCCCAGAATCCATCTCTCCCTCCATTCGTGATGATGGCACCCTGTTTGCTGATCTCGTGAAAAAAACGCAACCCTTCCCCCCCCACGTTTTTCCAAAAATTAGGCTCCCAAGGGGAGCCCCAAAGGGTCACACCCTTTGGGCTCTCCTAAAGTCCATTTCCACCTATTGCCAATTTGGGCTTGGCCTCCCGGGCACTCCCTCTTCCACATCTGGTGTCCGATTCTTGATTTGAAAATTCTTGGGCGTCCATCCTAAAGTCCTCCACTGTCGGGCATCTCCCAAGGTCTTGTCTCGCACGCCAAAAAATTATGAAAATTCTCTGACCGCCGTCTAGTGGCTCTTTTAAGCATTTTTAGGGCATTGCCGCTTAAAATCGTACTAATTGCCACCACCGCCTTCAACGAAGTATATTTTTCCCCGAATATTCATAATTTTTGGCTATTTTTAAGTACTTCTCGACACCAAAAATCATCTGTCAGAGAGGTACTTGGAATTGCTAAACATGAGTTTCATGAGGAAATCATTGATATCATCAAGACAAAGCAACAAGTTTTGGGAGATCCTACCACTCCTCACTCATAAGGAGATGGAGAGACCTTAAAGTCTCAAGGGATATAGGGTATATAGGAGGTACATGGGGCACATGCACGTGAAGATGAAGATGCAAGAAGCATGGTGGATTGTAATCAATTTTTGAGATAGATAAAGCAAGTTCAATTTGAGTATGATGAGGAATTTGAAGTCTTTCACAGAAGCCATTATTCAAGGAATCATTGGGCCAGGGCTACAACAAAGACTCTAATTAAGGTTAGTGATCTGCCATGTGTTGTTGCACTCATAGATCATGGTTCAGAAATTAATATTATGTCAAAGAGTCTCTACTCCAAAGGAAGATGTCCGATTGACATGAATCATGGGTGGAGAATTCGGGCTACAAACAACTCATCAAGGGATTTATATGGTGCTTGTCCTAATGTGAAAGTGACTATTGGAGATGTTTGAGATGAGCAAAATTTCTTTGTACAAGATATGTCTTCTTTCCCTTTGATTCTTGGACAACCATGTATTACTACAGTCCATATGGAGACTAAGGTGATGGATGATGGTTTTTCTTATTCTAGAATAAGAAGTCCTGATGGGCAGCATGCTATTCAATTCTTGACCGTATATGTGGATCATGAGAGGAATTGAGAAAGCCTTCATGACCATCCTTTACCAAAGATTAGCAAGGAGTTCAAAGAGCATCGAGATATGATGGGTTTTCTACATGTACCATTGTAAAGAGGGACTATGATGGTACACAAAGAAAAAGGTTATCGTGTAATTTAGAAGGTAAGAAATATTTTTCTATAGGATTCATAATGCTAACAATAGAAAGTTCGATATGTTTTAGAAAGTTTCAAGACTTGCAAAGGAAGAAATGGCAACATTTTGGTAATGCTCAAAAGATCTTGAAGGAAAGTGGTGTCATTGAAAATGAAGAAGGGATTTCAGGAGTTTTTGAAGAAGTTTCTTTTGTTGATACTATTGGAGAGCTTGTAGCCATAGTTGATTCAAATCTAGAGGAAGGTAATGAAGTTGTTAAAGTATGTTCAGTGGACATGTAGAGGCTTCAAAGAAGACATGTGTTCCAAAGCAAGTGAAGGACCAAAAGTGCATGTGGAGACCAAGCATAAAATTGTCACTAAAAAGGTAAAACACATTGCTCAACCTCTACCTTCTAATACTAGACAAAAGATGAATCAAACCTCTCAACAACCAAACCTACGAGATCAACAAAGAATTGGGGATACATTTACACCAAAGCCTTTAAAGAAATTGAAGATTGGATGCAAGGGATTTCTCACACTAGAGGAGAAAAAGTGCTTCTAAGAGATGCTATCAAAACATGGTAAGGCTTTTGCTTTTCAACCATATGAAATCAAATGTGTGGATCCTAGTGTTGTTGCTCCAATGGTTACTTTCATTGTGCCTCATGTGCCTTGGAACTTAAGACCTATTCATATTCCTAATCTCACTTATCAAATTTGATTGAGTTATTGAATGAAAAGATCAAGATGGGTATTTTGGAGCCCTCTTGTGCTCCACATTCAAGGTGGTTAATAGTGCCAAAGAAGAATGGAGCTTTGAGGTTTGTACAAGAGGTGAACAAAGTGACTATTAGGAATGTTGGTATAGGTCCAATTGTGGGATGAGTTTGCAAAAACTTTTGTAGGAAGGGTGATCTATTCTATGGGAGATCCCTACTCTGGATATGATCGATTTCAATTGGATGTGGATAGCAAGGATTTAACAACTATGAGGATACCTTTGGGTTTAATAAGGATGTGTACTTTACCTTAGGGAGCAATCAACTCGGTTGCACATATGATGAATGGGATGAACAAAGTCCTTTGTGACTTCATACCACCGGTTACTATACCTTTTCTTGATGATATGCCTATAAAAGGGTGTGAATAAGGGGTCAAGGATGAGACAATGGATTCAAGGGGTTAAATCTTACCCTTTATGGGCCAATGTCAATTTTTGGGGTCAAGGATGAGATAGTGGGTTCGAGGGGGTGTCACATGTTTGTTGCACATCATATTTTTGATTGTGAGAAGATCTTATCCACGTTAGAAGAGGTAAGCCTTACTCTTTCTGGGCTAAAGTCAGTTTTTGGAGTCAAGGAAGTTTTGATTGTGGGACATATGTGTGGGCCTTATGGTCAAAGGCCATCTCTAGTAAAGGCCGCAGCCATTCAAAAGATGAAGGAGACTTGTATTTCCATAACTGACATTTGAATATTCTTATTGCAAGAAAGAGGATCAAGATTTTTATGCGATGGAATATAAGTAAACCAATTTAAGAACATGTGCAAGATGAAGAATAGGTTTATGCTGACTTGGATGATCAAGAGAATAATGAAGATTTAGGGATGGAAGATGAATATATTGATCCAGATGAAGATTAACCATGTGGCACATACTGGAGGATGTGCAAGTTTAGAAGGGATGGATGTCATGCTGCTACATGAATACAGTGTGAAAAACCCTCAAGTGCATCATCATCCAGCTTTCTTATTACTCTAGAGAGTCAATGTCATATTAGTCATTAGTGTTATCATCCATAGTATGCATAGTTCAAACTTATGGAATTTTTGGACAATTTTAGCCTATTTTGATATTTTGGACATTCTTTCTTATAGATATTCTCAAAAGGTGTAGAAAACTTCTAGAATAGGGTGTCATGCATAAAGCAACTTGCTTTTTAGCTAGTTTTTGGAGACCTCTGGAAAAAGAAGGGCTTTCAAATTCGTGTCACATGCGAAGGCAATAAACAACACTCCGAACAAGAAGAGGGGAGAAGGAGCAATTTGAGAGAGTTTTGAACAAGTATCTTGAGGTTTTACCCCATTTTGGAGCCAACAAAACTATCAGATTTGTTGTTTGAGGAGCACTAAAGTAGAAGCTAGTGTTTGTGTGAGTTTTTGGGTATAAAAGGGTGAAATAGGACATGGTGAAGGGGAGACTCATTGTAAATAGGTTTTCTTAATCAAGGATTGGTTTTAGGATAATTTTAGCATTTGGTATGGATGCATAGATCATCGACAAAGACTTCCAACCATTTTCTAAGCAGGTCCTTGAAAATGGCACACATGAGGCATTGGAAGGTAGCAGGGGCATTAGTTAGTCCAAATAGCATGACTATGTAGGCAAACACACCCCATTTGGTGGCGAATGCCATCTTGTGCCTATCGTTTGAATGGACTTGCACTTGGTTACAGCTTGAGAAGCCATCCAAGAAGTTGTAGGCTTCCTTTCCTGCCACCCTCTCTAGCATGTGCTCTCTGTAAGGCAACATGTAATTGTCTCACTTGGTAGTTGCATTGACCTTCTTATAGTTCACATACACTCGAATCTTCCCATTCTTCTTCATGACTATGACTATGGTTTATACTAGTCTGTATGCTTTATCTTTTAAATGAATCTTGCCTTCAATAGCTTATCAATCTCCTCCTTTATGGCGTGTGCATGCTTAGGATTCATTACATATGGCCATTGCCTAACTAGTGTTGTGTTAGGGGGTCATGGGAATGTTATGAGTCATGATACTCGAATCTATTCCCTTTAGTTCCCATGTAAACACATCAGTGAACCCTTAGAGATTTATGAGATCGTGCTCTTCTTTCTCGATTAGGTCGTATGCTATGTATATCCATCGAGGCTTGTCCTCCCCTCTCGCCAAGTTGACCTCCTTAACCTTGGCTTCAATGATTTTACTTGCTTGCCCCTTCCCTTTGGCTCCTAAAACACCACTATTTTGTCACCCTTTTTATACCTTGTGAAGCGATGGGGTAGGTCTTAGGGTTTCTTTTGTCGTTCAACTTCTATCAACTATGATAGTCTCCTCTTTTCCTCCTTTATCTTCCTACACCTCAGGTGGACTAGAAGGTCCCCCTTGGTGTGCCGGGTCCCAAGTGGTTGAGGAATCTCAGGGTCACTATCAAAACTTGCCTCTAGCTTGGAATTGTACTCGCCCTCTTGACTAGAAGAAGATGTCTCCCTTGGTGCTCACAATTCTGAAGCTATCTCAACTCCAAATAGTGGTAGGGGGCAAGGATGAGACAGTCTTGCTTGCTCATGATTTAGCACCTTGAGACACTCTAGCCAAGCTCGATCTCTGTCTACATTGGCTATTCCTTTGCTCATAAGGAACATGCTCATTTCTTGGGGTTTAGAGTCTATACTGATCTATTCAATTATCCTTCCTTCCAAATCATATTCTATGGTTTGTACTTTCCCCTTACTCTTCGCATTGGTGGAGAAATAGTCCTCGTACTCATCATCAGAACTTTTAGACTGGGTCTATAGGTTGCTTGCAGGGTCCCTACCCCTGAATGTAGTCTCACTTGTCAAGAGAGCCCAATTATATGGCAAATTTAAGTCATGCACCTTGGTCCATTGCCACTTCCTGCTTTCCATAAGATCCTTAAGGGGCTTCAAGTTGGTGTGGTTGGGTTGCTAGCTAGCTTTCTTGACAAGTGCTCAAGGATTATGTGAAGTTCAATTTTGTTTACTTATGATAGGTAATCAACATTGATTGGCCCATGGGACTTCCTGCCATCATGCACACAAGTACTGTGGGTAGCTTAGAAGTGATTGCACTCTTAGAGTTGATAGCAGAGTCGACAACTTGCATGTACTCATCCTCTTCCTCCGAGAATGGGAGGTCGATGATTTCCAACACGTGCATCCAATCCTGCTCATCCTTAGGGCAAGGACTGTACTTTGTTAGAGCCCCATAATCACTTCTCGCTTTTAAGGCCCCCTTCAAAAGGTTAGATATGGCATCTAAATCCATGAGTGAGGTCTTCCAAGTGTCCATTTCTACTCAAACTGCTTCAGATCTATTGCCTAAGAATGTTAGACCATTACCCCAGTCCTCTATTTCTTTGGCATTTCTCATCCATGGCCTTCCTAGTATGATATCATAATCCACTCCCTTCATGACTATGAAGTTTAATGAGAATTGGATTCCCACTATCTTTAGTGGCCAATCCTTTAGGAATCCAAAGTGTCTAACCTTCATTCCGTTCGCCAGGGTGACATTGAACCTTGCAATTTCCACTTGTGGATTTCCCCAAGTTTGCAAGACTGCATGACTAAGTATGCTAACCCCTGCTCCCATGTCCACTATCCCCTTTTGTGTAGTATCTCCTAAGGCAATGATAGGTAAGACTACATGCATCTCAATGCCCTCCCAAAAAGTGTTTATTTGTGGGGACTTAGACATGGGATTCAATGTTAGGTTGGGTATGTGTGCCACGACATCGTGGTCAGGAGAGACTTACGGCTTATGGTCATTATTGTGTTCTACCCATCGCTTCAACCCTTGCCAAAGTGCGGGTTTTGTCTAAGAAGTTTCCCCAATGACACTATCACAAGAGTCGTTATGAGTGTTGCTAGCAAGCCGCTATCCCTCTTTCCCTCCTCAGCTTCATGGATTCCTTGCCAATGTTCTTGAATTGTTTGTGTATTCTTGGTCCTCTCACTGTGCCCATGCAACTGCTGACGTGGTGGCGTTATCTCTCTTGCCACCCTCAAATATGTGGGTGCGGTTGGTGGGCTCATGGTTGAGATTTCCTCAACCTCAAGGTGTGCTTGTGCTTCTTTTATCCACTCCTTGACCTTATCTGCAACTTTCAATTGCCAGTTGGGGGGTCAGGGTACTCTCCAACCTTAGCACTTCCCTTCTCTCTCATCTTGGGAGGAGGATGTTTCTGCTTCACCATCTATAACTTGCTTACCTTTGGTAAATGTGGTCTCACTCTCAGTTTTGAGCATTATTTTTGCCTTGATTTTTTTTTTCTACCCTCTTGATTCTTCTTCCCTATGGAGGATGCATCCAAGTTGCTAAGCCCATGTAGTGAGATACCAACCTGCTTCGTTTGAGCTTGAGTCATGACTTTTAAGGGTATAGGTGTGGCATCAGTGCCACATGACTTAACACAAAAGAGCCCGAGTGGCACATATGGTATAATTATCAAGCTAGTGGAGGGCTTTTGCCAAGGCAACCAGCGAATAGATGTGTGACTCTGCATTCGAGGCACCTCAAATCAGCATTCTCTCCATTTGCTTGCTCCTCTTCAGGGTAGTGAGACAAGATATGCCCTGGATGACCACATGTCCAACATGCTATGGGTCCCTGGTTCTGATTTCCTCCTAGGCCTCTACCTCTTCCTCTACCTAAGGCCATGATCAGCATGGGTCTATAGTCCATCAATATTGGATTACCTTCTTCGTCATAAGAAACATAAGGATTCAAATAAGAATCTCCCTCTAGGGGTCCTTCCACCAAGTGCATTGGAGCTTCACTCAGTGGATGGGTAATGATAGGTACAAGAGGTCTAGAGATCCCTATAGGGTTGATACCTATCCTTGGTGCAACGGCTAGCTTTGATTCATTGGGCGCAAGGAGTGCCAAAGGGGCTCCCCTTCCCAAATATGGTTGTCTAGCCCCTAGATAGTATGGTTGCATGTAAGGTTGCTGGTAAGGCAACCGTCTTGGCAACTGACACAGTGCATGGCGTCATGCCTGAATCTTCCACAATTGGCACAAGGCCTTGCTCTAGGATCAAGGCATTCAAATGATAGGTGATTTCCTCCACAGTGTACACATTGCACGTGGGGTTGCATAGTTCTTTGCATTGACTCTTATAGTCTAGCTAGCTCCACTTTTAGATCTCGGTTATTGCACTGTCAAAGAGCTTCTCTCCCTAAGAAAGTTGTCTACCCATATGGCTTCCTCAAAAACTCTCGCAATCATGTCCCTCTATAGGTTTGAGTTGCTTGCCACGGCCTTATATAGCTCTCGTTGAAGATCCCATTAATGAGCACAATAGAGATCTCTCTCTCATTGGGTCGCTTGGTTGTAGGTATCCTCTTATAGAGACTCCTTACATGGGTAACATAGTCTCATATGTCTTTCTTGTACTTATGGTTGACATTCATTAGCTTAACAATGAGGTTATCAAAGTATCAGGCCTCCTTGATGAAGAGATCTTTTAGAGCTAGGTGAAGTCATTACGCTCAACATTATCTAGGCTAGTGAACCAAGTCCATTCCTTGTCTCCTAGGCATCGACCGAATGCTTGTGCTTACCGAGCAAGGTCCATGAGATTATTCACCTCAGACACCTATTTGAACTACTAGACAAAGATGTAGGGGTCATTCCATGCCTTGGTATTTATCAAGTTGTTTTGCAACTATGGCTATTTTCATTTGGCATCTAGCATTTGGGGTAACTCCCAACCCAGCTAGCAATGATGCCTCCAAGATTGCCCCACTCTGCTCAACACTAGTAGTGTCTAGCAATCTCTTTGTGAGTAGCTCACTCAGTGTAAGATTAGCTTCTAGAACTCTCTCCCTATTGGCATTGCCTCTTGTTCTGTTTCTACTTGATATGGCTAGGATCCTATGAACCTCATTGAGTTCCCTCTCATGATGCAACCTCTAAGCCTTTTGCTCCTGACTATAATTTGCCATGCATTGCAATGCCATCCTTGCCAGTCTTCTCTCTTCCTCAAGGTTAGCTACAACGTCTGCACTGATCTTCCATGGTGTGCTATCCTTGTTTGTTGGCCGTATATTGTGTGACAAGTCACTCGATGTTGTTGAGGCACTTAAGCCATACTAAGGTTAAGATCAAGGTCTAGGTTGTTCTCATTTGAGCCAGTACCTGCCATGATGGTTGTCTCTTGGCCCATTAGTGCATCTATGAGGTCAACTAAGTCGACTAGGGATGTATCCCTAATTGTGGAGAGCCTTTCCTTTGCTTGGCGATGTGAGGGTTCGGTCCTCTCCGTGTCTTTGTCCTTGGTTTTCTAGTTTTGTTCTGATTCCTGGGTAGTACTCCTATTGATGGGTTCATTTTTTAATTAATTTCCCTTAGTGCGTTTCTTGTTCATCACTCGTTTATAATTGTACAACACGCATGCTCTAGCCGCTATAGGTGGTTTGTTGGGCATCCAGCCCTATGAGTTAGCTTGGGTCTCTAATCAGTTTGCAGTGGCCAACGGTCAAGTCTTTTGGTTCCTTTATGAACTGCTAGGCCGAGGTCCCTTCTTTTCCTAGGTGCAAACACTTTTATGGGTTTGTTTACGGGTTTGGCAGGCTCTAGTCGAATCACTGGTCAGTTCGAGCAAGCCCTAGCTAGCCCCAAGAAGATTGCAAAGCTCAACTAGACAATTTTTTGTCATTTGATCTGAGTCCAAGACTCAGACATCCGAGCGATCAAGCTCGAACTTGGACGAGGGGTACCCATCCAAGTGTCCGAGGGGTGGGTGACTGAGGCCGACTTTCAACCAATGCTATCATGATTCCAAAACAACACAGTAGATCACAACAGGGATCCCGAGCATAGCTGGTAAAGCCAGAGGTGTCAAATGAAGGATCATAAGCAATGCAGTCTACACCTTGTAACTCTCTACCTCTCTCTCACAAGCTCGCGCTCTCTCTCAAACTCCTTGGATGCAAATGAGCTCTCTCTCCCCCTTGTCCCCCTTTTGTGTTCTCTTTTTCTCCCCTTACCTCTATTTTTCTTCCCGGATATGCAAAAAACCGATTTCTTTCTTCCCCTATTTCCCTATTCCCTGGTTATCCAAAGATTTATCTTTTTCCTCTTTTTCCTTATTTCCCAAACCTTAATGCCTCAAATCTGATACAAGACACACAATTCCTATTCTAACTAATGTACATCAAGCTTCCTACACCTAAACTAATCTGCAAAAGAGATCGAAAGGCCTTCAACTCCCTTGCTTCCTACCTAAAACTAAGAGTCGTTTCAGAGTTGGAATTCCTACTTTGTCACTCAATTTGAAGTACGCAAGCACTCAAAGCTTGAATACGTTGGTCTCAGCAATGGAACCAAAATGTGGGAGCTTTTTCTTGACTGCCAAGACCCACTGACCACTTATTGCTCAAGTGTTTCAAGCCGAATGCTAATTGCTACCTCTCACATAGCTGTAGACGCTCTCAAGTCTACGAGTGTAGTGAGCTTAACTCAATGCCCAATTGAGTACCCTCCTCTTCCAAGCATACCCATAGCTCCACCATCCAAGATGTAAGCTCAAGCAAGCTCAATCCTCCACCTTCAAGCTCCATGCTCCATAGCCACATGCATGAGACAAGAGAAGAGAGAAGAAGATGGAGAGCTTCTCCACCACGGTCCCTCACCCTCACGCACTCACTCCCTCACACTCTGACACTTCCTCCCTCAAGCACAAGCACACACTCACTCCCTCACACTCTGACACTTCCTCCCTCAAGCAC
Source organism: Lygodium microphyllum (assembly GCF_053477565.2). NCBI lineage: Eukaryota > Viridiplantae > Streptophyta > Polypodiopsida > Schizaeales > Lygodiaceae > Lygodium > Lygodium microphyllum. The sequence goes on from NC_141146.1 coordinate 59,772,162, forward strand.
AAGCTTCTCCACCACGGTCCCTCACCCTCACACACTCACTCCCTCACACTCTGACACTTCCTCCCTCAAGCACAAGCACAAGCAAGAAGAAGAAGAAGAAGAAGAAGAAGAAGAAGAAGAGACACTTTTTCCACACACCAAGAATGATCTTCTCCATTCCCTTTTTGCCTTTTTATACATGCCCTCTTCCTCCTTGGGTGGCCATCCCTTTTTACATGACCGGCCGTTTTAGCAAAGGTCTTCTTTGTTTATTTCTCTCATCTTTTCACAATTCTTTCGCCCATGCGCATCTACATTTACAAATTGCACAAGAGGGAGCATAGCGCTCTTTTACAAAATGAATTACAATGTGCGCCATGTTTTCTTTGCTAGAATATTTGATGCATTCATTATTGTGCACTTCCTTTTGTATTAATAGGGATTTTTCTACATTTTTTTGAGCTTGCCTTCTTTTCCACTTTTCTCGCCTAGGGTAGTTTTCCATTTCTGACTTGGTCTTCCTTTTTGGGCTATATGGGCTGTAACAGATACCATGTTGGAAAATCAGAGTGAGAGCATAAAAATATGTGTACAAGAGGGAGAAGATAGATCAAGTATAGGGAAGAAATCTTGCTTAGTAAGTTGCTCAAGTACAACTAAAGTACACTCTCTTAACACTTGAGAGTGACCTCCAGGCTTTTTATATAGCCTCATTATGGGTTAGGGTTAGGGTTTCCCTTGCTCTTCAGTCAATTTACACCTCACCTTCCCTCATGCACCCTTACTTTTAGGGTCCCCATGCTATACTTTAAATAGAGTAGAGGAGAGAGAGTAAAATAGAGAGTAGAGAGAAATAAAGAGAGGAGAGAGTAGAGGATAGAGAAATAGGGAGTAGAGAAAGGATGGAAAAGTAGAGTAGAGAGAGGAGAGAAAGTAGAGAGAAGAGAGAGAAAAAAAGAGGAGAGAGTAAAATGGAGATAGTAGAGAAGAGAGAGAGGGAGTAGAAAAAGGACAAAGAAAGTAGAGTAGATAGAGGAGAAAAAGTAGAGACATGAGAGAGTAAAAAGAGAAAAGAGAGTATGGCTAGAGAGAGTAGAGTAAAGACAAGAGAGAATGTAAAGTAGATAATAGAGAGAGGAGAGAGGAGAAAGGAAACAAAAAATAGAGACTAGAGTAAAAATGAGTGAGAGAAAGTAGAGAGAGGAGAGAAAAGAGAAAAACTAGAGGGAGAAGAGAATATAGAGCGAATAGAGAGGGCAGCTAGAGTAAAGAGAGTAGAGAGAGAATAGAGAGAGAAGAAAGTAGAGAAAGGAGAGGGTAGGGAGAGAAAAAAGAGTATAACTAGAGAGAGTAGAGTAGAGACAAGAGAGAGAGTAAAGAAGAGACTAGAGAGAGGAGAGAGGAGAGAGAGAGAGAGAGAGAGAGAGAGAGAATAAAGACTAGAGTAAAGAAAGGAGTGAGAAAAAGTAGATAGAGAAGAGAGGAGAGGGAAATAGAGTGTAGCTAGAGTAGAGAGAGAGAATGGAGAAAGTAGAGAAGATAGAAGAGAGAGAGAGAGAGAAAGTAGAGTAGATGGAGGAGAGAGTACATAGGAGAGAGGAGAGAGCATAGAGAGAATACAAGAGAAAACAAGAGTGTGGAGAGAGACATAGAGAGAGGAGAGAGAAGAGAGTAGAGAAGATGAGAAAGAAAGTAGAGAGGGAAGAGAGTAAACATTTGAGAGAGGAGAGAAAGTAGAGAGGGAGTAGAAAGCAGAGAGCAAGAGAGAAAAAAGTAAGTAGACAGAAAAGAGAAGAGAGGAGAGAGAAATATTAGAGAGAAGAGAGGGAATAGAGAGAGTAGAGACAAAGAGAAAAAGAGAGAGAAGAGAGAGAATAAAGAGTAGAGAGAATAGACAATAGAGAGTAGCTATAGAGAGAGAAAATGAGAGAAGAGAGAGGGTCGAGAGAGTAAAAAGTATAGAGTACAGAGTATAGAGTGAATAGAGTAGGAAGAGGGAGTGGATAATAGAGAGTAGCTATAAAGAGAGGGAATAGAGTAGATGACATAGAGTAATAATCGATATGCTTTAGAGAAATAGAGAGTGGAGAATAGTTATAAAGAGAGGGAATTGAGTAGACTAGAGATAAGTAAGAGATAGGAAAGCATAGAGTAGAGTAGACTAAAGTAGTTATAAAAAGAGGGAAGAGAGTAAAGTAGAAAGAAGAGACTACACTCTAGCCAAATTTGTTATGGAATTATGTTCACAAGGGTATTTTATCAAAATTTATTATTGTGGGTTTTGTTTATTTTTTGCATGATCCATGACTTATCGCACTAAATGGTGCACTTCAAAAATAATAATTCCACTTAACTCCATCTAATTATTTGCTCACCATAATACAACATACATTAGTATCCTTCCATCTATTTGTCGAGAATTGTACCTATTATTGTGCCGTGCAAGTTCTTGGTGTTTTCTTCTCTCATGCTATTTGTTCACTTCTTATTTTATTATCAATTATTGACTAACATATGGTGAAGGCAAGCAACATTGGTATCAAAGTGTAGTGTTTGGTGGATGTTCCAACATCATAGAGAAGGCATCATCAAGGCATACCTCATTATCTATTGGCCGAAGGTCTTACAGAGTGGTTTCTCTCATAAAGTTTGGGGGTCTTCAAGGGTATTGCTATTTCCAAGAAGCTAAGGTTGAAAAAGACTTGTTAGAATTTTATCCAAGGGTTTTCTCTCTTTCCTATCTCCCTACAAACCATGACAGTTTTTGCTACAAAATCAATTTAATAGCGGTGTTGATACAAACTATTGGTTTTGTCCAAGAGAAGAAGAGATCGCTATTGGACACCATTGTTTAACTTCCACCATCATGAGGGGTTCAAAACTGCCATCAAACCACCTTGCACTTGCTACTTAATTGTCAACATGTAATCAATGATGTCTTGTGTTAATTGTCGAATCCTTAAAAGTGTTGTTAATTCTTCTCCTTGTTGTTTTTTAAGCCTTTAAGCTTTAAAGTCTTAAAATTTTCACATTATTCTTATTAGGCAACTAACTAAATTTTCAAGAAAGGGAAGATATCATTATTTAAGCCCTCCCTTCACATTGACATTTATATATTTCTTGAAAGCCATAAGCATAAGAATATGTTTCTATGTGGTGTTCCTTTAAAAATCTCAATGATATTTTTAGATCCATGTTTCTGTGTGGAGGGGCCTTGGAGTATTATCTGACCACACGGGGCAAACTAATCTTACTCTATAGGTTCCATAAGAGGCCTTTCACACATAGGGTATTAAAGACTATTCACATGCTTTGGAAATTACTCAAACCTACTCTGTCCTTCCAACACCGACAAAGTCAATGTGTAGAAAAATAGATCTTTCGAAAATCACCTTGCAATAACAAATTGATATTCTTCAACATAACTTGAATGCGATCATGTGGGCACTCTAAGAGCACAAACATCAACAAAATTCTGCAGCTCAAGATGAAGATGATCAAATTGCTTGGATCATGACGGGTGTATTCAAATTAGAATGGACCCGATCTAGGTTGAGCCAATTTGATGATAAATTTGACGAATAAACTTTTCTCGAGAAGGATAAAATCTAGCGTGCAACCAATTATTTGACAAATAAAGCTTCGCTTTGGTGGAATATCCTATGCCATAGCACTGATGGTCTAAGGATATGAGCTCAATTTCAAGACTAACTTAAAGAATCTTTTCTTCCGCCCTAATTTCATCTTCAACAAGGCATAATTGGTCCAATATATCTTGGCAAGAAGGTGATAATGCTTATATCTATACCAAAGGATTTTGGCAAAGACTTTTACTATTGCGCATGTTTGAGGAAGTTTAGGAGACTGCACTACAACACAAATATGAATATGGTCTTAACAACAATCCGAATAACAAGGTAACGCCTCAAACTACAAATCCTAATGTTGAAAAGTTTGGAACTTTTGCATTGACACACACATAAAAAAATGTTTTTAGATTGATATAAGTATTTTTTTATGGATGATTATCCATCTGAGTTGCCACCATCATGAGGAGAATTAGATCACAAAATTGAATTCTTTCCTAGTGTCACTCCACCACACAAAGCTCCATATAGACACAATCCTTAGCATAAAAAAGAAATTCAAAGGCAAGTGGATGAATTATTAGATAAAGGTTTAATTCTTCCTAGTTCTTCTCCCTTTGGTGCACCTATTTTGCTAGTTGAAAATAAGAATAAAACATATAGCATGTGCATTGATTATTGAGCCTTAAATAAAACCACGGTTAAAAATCAATATTTGATTCCTAGAGTTGATAATTTTCTTAATAAACATGAAAGAGCTAAAATTTTTAGTAAAGTAGATCTTAAATTAGGATATCATCAAATTCATATGGATTTAGTTAATGCATTTAAGACACAATTTGGACACTATGAATTTATTATTATGCCTTTTGGTCTTACTAATGGGCAAGCTATGTTTGTCCAAATGATCGATAGAATTTTTCTAGATTATTAAAGATTTATCATTCTATAACAACCCCAATAAAAGTTCGTTATTTCAATATCAAATTCAATATTTAGGTCTTATAGTTTCTACTTATGGTAATACTGTTGATCCTAAGAAAATTCAGACCATAAAAGATTAACTTAATCCTAAGAGTGTGCATGAAGTTTGACCTTTTGTAGGATTAGCTGGGTTTTATAAAAAAATTGTTAGAAATTTTTCTTGATTGTTGTGCTTTTGACCATGTTGCTGCGCAAGAATATTGTCTTTCGTTGGGGCTCTAGTTAGCCAAAATCTCTTGATACCTTAAAATACCTTTTGACCCATGCACCTATACTTCAATTGCCTAATTTCTCCCAACCTTTTTTCCTAGTTCATTGATGCTAGTGGTTTAGGTATATATGCTACTTTAATGTAGAACAATCATCCCATGGCCTATGAAAGTCAAAAACTAAAAGCTTCAAAATAAAACTATAGTACATACGATAAAGAATTATTAGATGTAGTTTATGCTTTGGATATTTGGAAACATTATTTAATGGGGTATGAAGTTCTTATAAAGACATATCAATAGGCTATAAAATATTTACTAAATCAATTCTTAATTTTTGATTGACACAAT